>NW_020327255.1:0-155141 GCF_001858045.2 Oreochromis niloticus | reverse complement strand
TTTATAAATGTCTGTGAAGGTTCTCAGTCATCCAGGTCATCGTAGTCAAAGGAGTTTGCAAAGAAAAGCGTCTGGACTTCTTTGAGTTGCTTGAAGACGTTTCACCTCTCATCCGAGAAGCTTCTTCAGTTCTAAGGTCAAATGGCCGAGAGTCCCAGATTTAAACCCAGTGGGAGTATCCCCCCAAGGAGGGACAAAGGACCCCCTGGTGATCCTCTAATCACATGCGCCAAGGTGTGAAAGTGGGTGTGGGCCCACCCTATCATGTGATTTCCTGAGGTCAGATGGCCCAGGATGTGAGTGGGTGTTAAGGCGTCTGGGGAGGGAACTCAAAACTGGATTATAGATGGCAGACAGTTGGTGTCGTAAACCACCGCCTCTGTTCAAAGATGGTCGCTCACAGTGGACATAGATGGCCTCTTTCACTCCTCTTTCAAACCATCTGTCCTCTCTGTCCAATATGTGAACATTGGCATCCTCGAAAGAGTGACCTTTATCCTTAAGATGCAGGTGGACTGCTGAGTCTTGTCCTGTAGAGGTGGCTCTTCTATGTTGTGCCATGCGCTTGTGAAGTGGCTGTTTGGTCTCTCCAATGTAGAGGTCCGGGCATTCCTCACTGCACTGTACAGCATACACCACGTTGTTCAGTCTGTGTTTTGGAGTTTTGTCTTTCGGGTGAACCAGTTTGTGTCTGAGTGTGTGCTGCTGGGTCTGAAGTACACTGGGATGTCGTGCTTGGAGAAAACTCTCCTGAGTTTCTCTGATACACCGGCTACATAGGGGATGACAACGTTGTTGCGTCTGTCTTTCTTATCCTCCCTCGCTGGTGTCTGATCTTCTTTTCTGTGCCTTTTTGCTGACTTTATGAACGCCCAGTTAGGATAACCACATGTTTTCAGTGCTTCCTTTACATGTGTGTGTTCCTTCTTTTTCCCTTCCGGCTTAGAGGGAACAAGTTCTGCCCGGTGGTGTAGGGTCCTAATTACTCCAAGTTTGTGTTCCAGAGGGTGATGGGAATCAAAGAGGAGATACTGGTCCGTGTGTGTGGGCTTCCGGTAAACTTCAATGTTGAGGTTGCCATTCTCTTCAATGTGCACAGCGCAGTCCAGGAAAGGCAAACAGTTGTCCTTAGTGTCTTCCCTGGTGAACTTGATGTTTTTATCCACGGCGTTAATGTGCGCAGTGAAGGATTCCACTTCTTGTGTCTTGATTTTGACCCAGGTGTCGTCTACATATCTGTACCAGTGGCTGGGTACTCTCCCTTTAAAAGAGCCAAGAGCCTTTCTTTCCACTTCCTCCATGTAAAGGTTGGCTACAATAGGCGACACAGGGGAGCCCATGGCACAGCCATGTTTTTGTCTGTAGAAGCCTTCGTTGTATTTGAAGTATGTTGTGGTAAGGCAGAGGTCTAACAGTGTGCAAATCTGATCGGGTGTGAAGTTGGTCCTGTCTTCCAAGGAGCTGTCTTCTTGTAGTCGTTTTCTGACAGTCTCCACTGCTTCCGTGGTGGGTATGCAAGTGAAGAGAGAGACTACATCAAAGGACACCATGGTTTCATCTGGATCCAGGGTAAGTTTCTGGACCTTGTCGGTGAAGTCGGTGGAGTTCTTGATGTGGTGTGGGGTGTTCCCCACGAGAGGTGCCAGGATGGTAGCAAGGTGTTTCGCAATGTTATAAGTGGCTGAGTTTATGCTACTGACTATGGGTCTGAGTGGGACCCCTTCCTTGTGGATCTTAGGAAGTCCATAAATGCAGGGTATGGCATCCCCTGGATAAAGGCGGTGATATTTGAGGCGGTCAATGATTTTGTCCTTTTCAAGGTCTTGAAGGCAAGCTATAACTTTCTTTTTGTAGCTGCTTGTGGGGTCTCGTTTTAAAGCTTCGTAGGTGTTGTTGTCACTGAGGAGAGTAGTGATCTTTGTGTGGTAATCTGTTGTGTTTAGGACCACGGTGCACCTTCCCTTATCCGCTGGTAATATAGTGATGTTGTGGTCTTTGCTCAGGGAAGCGACGGCCTTCTTTTCTTGTAGTGTGAGGTTAGACGGAGGGACTTTGGCACTGGAGAGGGTGGCTGAGACTTTCATCCTGATTTGCTCTGCTTCTGTCTGTGATAATTTATTAATCCGTATGGCGGTTTCTGTGGCTGTGATGAGGTCCACTATGGGCAACTGTTGCGGAGAAATGGCGAAATTGAGTCCTTTGGCTAAAACCTTCTTTTCAGGTTCAGTGAGATTCCGGTCTGAAAAGTTCTTTACCCATTTCTCCCGACTGTCTTCAGGTGTGTTTTCTTCTCTGAGTTGTGTGGTTTCAGACTGAGGAGTGTGGGTTTTTGAAAGCAAGGTGTGAAATTTCCTGCGTTGTCTTTCTTTTCCTTGAGAGTGTTGGGCCCGCTTGGTTTATAAAGGAAATTACAGAAATTTGAGCTAACAAAACAGAGACTGGATACCTGTGTCCACGAAAAGCTCCTGTGCCAAACAGAAATTTTAATATGGTCTAATCAGCTCTATTTCATAAATGACTTCTTACCAAGCATAATCAGCCTCGGGGTGATTGGCAGGTTGCTCTCTGCTTCAAGGGACATCCTGGTAGATGTTTCCTGCCAGAAAAAGTACCAGGACATTTTATGTAACAAAAAAACAAAACAAAAACAGGACAGCAAGCAACAGCATTAAACATAGAGCTGTATGAAAAAAAAGCTTACATCTGCTAAAACAAAGAGTGAGTCTTCATCTTCCTTGTAATACTTAATCATGAGAAGTATGGCTACTGTGCCAACCAGGGGTGATTTTAGCCCATTTTTGGGGGTGCTTCAGCACCCCTAAAATGAATCAAAGCACCCCCAAAGATTTTTTACTTTTTTTGGACAATATTTGCTGTCTGTGTGACACACTGCTAAAAATATAAAAACCATACAGTACTTGGTTGAGACATAACATTTTAACAACAAAAGTATAGATAAACCCCCCCCCAAAATGGTTCGTTCCAGCTCGGCTCTCCCCTACTCTGGCTCTAGCTCCGTCCAGCAGACGCAGCGGAGCGGAGGTGTAAGTGCCTGGCGTAAAACAGGACATATTAGCTGCATTTAACCTTCAGTTACACTTTATATAGTTAGGTAGGAGTCATAACTTGTTTCTTTTTAGCTGAAGAACATTACACCCAGGTAACCTGCAGTGTTGAAAACATGTTTTCCGACGATGTTTGCTACCCTACAATCCGTCCTGCTCTGTAGTAAAATCAGCGACATTTGACCGTCCTGTTGCTCCCACTGAAATTTATATAGCCTATTTAAAATCTAAAACTTAAAATTGTCCGTAGCCTACTGTTGTTACCACTGTCCTGTTTGAAATGGATACTAACTAGCTAACTGACTGAATGCCCATTAACCTTATAACTCCTGTTGTGTGTGTGTGTGTGTGTTTGTGTACAGAGAGACAGCCAGGTTCATAAGGGATATAAGGAAGTTTTTTCAAAAAAAGGAGCCACATTCAGGTAAAAGTGTAAAATCAAATGATCCGTCAATCAAAAATAATGTTGGATCAGTGTTTCAATATTTATATCTTTTATTATATGTTCATGTGGTTTGGTTATTTGCTTTTTGGTTGAAAGTAGACTGAGAGAGGACTTTTTGTTAGTGATCTTAATAGTATTTTTTCATATTAATGTAATTTTTCATCTAATTGAATACAATCTATTTGTGTATGATTGTCAGTCCAAAGAGGGAGAGAGGAAAGAGGGGAATGTGAGGAGAAAGTACAAGGTCAGGAAGAACCAGGTAAGAAAACAGACAGGGAACAGTGACAGGCAAAACAGAAACTGTTAAACTGACAAAGAGAAAAAACCTAATTTTACTCATACAATCTGGAAGTTGTGTCCTCCCTATATTAAAGCTGCTATACAGAATCTGCTAAACAAACTGGGTTGAAACATTTTTGACCCTCTTTAACAACATTCCAACATAACATTATCATTGATTGGGGAGATTAAAATTAATCATATATTTTTATGTGGTTCAGCCACAACTCTACTAAAACCTCAGCCAGTAATACGTAGGCCAACTTTTGGACCGTCCAGTTGTCTGTATGACTGCCGCAGTACAGTATCAGAAAGTGCCAAACCGAGCCCTGGTGGAGTGAGGAGCTGTAAAGAGAATCAGAGTGCTCTGTTTATATTCTAAAAGTGTTTTAAGCTGGCTTGTTTCAAAGATTCTGTACAGCAGCTTTAAATGTTTTCCAAAAGCACACATACACTTATCAGTGTTTCTCAAACTTTTTACAGTGTGTACCACCTGAGAAAAATGTCAAGCTCTCCCAAGTACCACTATGAAAGCATGAAACTCATAAATCTTACAACACAAAATTAGTATTATTAAATTAGTAAAATTAGTATCTGCAGTAAAGATTTTTATTTGTAATAATTTATTCTGTTTTGGGAGTGTTTTTTATGTATCTGTATTATATTATACATACACATTAAAAGTTAATCTCTGTCCAAATGCACTCAGTTTACTTCTTACTTACTATGAGCATCATTTTCTCCCGGTAATTAAGGTTAGGATATGTATTTTTTTTTTTATTCCAATCCATTCTTCTTTTGCAGCATTTAAATAACCTTTATCAGATTTGATGGTTTTGTTACAGACTTTTCAAAAAAAGTGTTTTGCCTTTCTTTCTCAAATGTGGGGATTAAATTGTGTTAAAATGTACAAAACAGTGATGTCATGTTTTGAGACGAGGACCCAGGCACCCAGTGTGCATGCCAAATATCCTTGGGCAAGATACTAACCCCAAGTTGCCCTCCGATGTGTTCATCGTGTGTATGTTGGTTAGATTGCACTTGCGTTTAGAAGTGCTTGTATGAGTGGGTGTGATTGGGTGAATGTGGCATATTGTATAGAGCGCTTTGAATATTCCGGGAGAGTAGAAAAGTCCTATATAAGAATCAGTCCATTTACCATAAACAGAATTTGCTTGAGCTGTCCTGTCAAACATATGGTACTACTAGAGCAAATTAACCAGATCCTAAAGCAATGGAGAGAGAAGATTCCCTTGTCACCTTTAAAGAGGAAAATAGTATGACTTTGTGTCAAACAGGTCACAAAGGAGCAGTATACAATAGTTTATACTCTATTACACATCTGAGGTGCTAAAGGGAATGAATCTTTCTCTTCCATTTCTTAGGGAATCTCACTCTCAGAATCTCAGAATCACCTCTTTGTCCCATCAGCCGACCACAGTAGAGCTACAGATAGAGAAAGGGAAGAAGGGCTGAAGTCCAGGTGAAGCTGCTTGGGAGAAAAAAATAATGATCTGATTGAGTCCAAAGACTTTGATTTCTTGTGTGTGACTGAAACTTGGCAGACTGAATTTGATCACACCCCCCTCAATGATCTATGTCCTAAAGATTTTTCATTTCTCAGCGCACCTTTTTGTTTGGGACCTGCACGTCTTTCTGCACTTGTGCTGTTGAGTGTGCACAGAAACCTTCTTATCATTTGAGCTTCAGGTTATTAAAGTTGAAACTAATCAGTTTTACTGACTTTGATTTTCAAATTGTCAAAACTTATTGTGGGTGATTTTAATGTCCACATAGATAATGCTACAGACAAACCTTCTATAAAATTCATCAGTTGGATGAAATCTATTAATTTTACCCAGCATGTGTCAGGGCCCACTCACAACAAGGGATATGTTTTAGATGGTTTTCACACTGGGTCGGAACACTGAGTCTTTTTATTCTCAGGACATTTGACCGTCCTGACCACATGCGTGTTGTTTTTAATTTATTTTCCGATTTGAATCCTGTTACTGGTCATCATATAATTACGTCTCGTATTTTTAATAATTTTTCATCAGATATATTTTCTGCTTTTTTAATGTTTATGATACTTTTGCCCTGAACAAAGATCTTAATATGGTATCATGCATTCTTTTAATAATCACTGTGTATCTGTATTTGTTAAAGTGGTTTCTTTTAAAACCAGAAATGCCACCTCTGCTAAAACTTTATCCTGGATGAATGACAGAATTTACTTTTTCAAGCATAGCTGAAAGTGAAACATTTGTGGAAATCCACAAAGCTCCAAGTTCTTTTTTTTAAATCTAAGAGATCTTGGTGAAATATCTGAGGGCTACACTTTTTAAATTTAATCCAAAACAGCTGATTGAATTCGAAAGTTTTATTTGACACAGTCAGAAGCATTGTTTAAGAGTTTGGTATTCTTCCCATTTAAAAATAACAAAAAAAAAAGAAGAAAAAAACTCAAATGCTGTCCCCCCTCCCTTTCAGAATTTAAGGCCAAATTTCAAAATTGCCTTTTATCAGTAAAATTTTAGAAAAAATGGTGTCCAACCACCTTTCAGAAGTTTTCACCAGTCACAACATTTTAAGTAAATTTCAGTCTAGGCTTCACCAGATGCAGTTTACTAAAACAGTTCTTCTTAGAGTTTGAAATTATGTTTTAATGCATAGAGATGCAAGTGAATTTTTAGTCCTTGTACTCTTGAATCTCACAGCTACTCTCTTTGTGTTTAAATTGAACAAAACACTGAGATTGTTTTGAAATCGGATTTAATGTAACTTAACATGCTACAATAAAATAGATGTGACAAATACACAGTCCAGCCTGTTGTTTTGCTTTTATTTTATTTTTTTTTAACTCACACACACTCGGTGTATAAATGCTCAATCAACAATCATTTTATTCAATATAATTCTCATTATTCCATACAACACTTTGAGCAAAAACGTCCAGACAGGATATGTGGACAGGAGGGTGTCCGCCAGATCGCGAAGTGTCTGAGCGTTTCTCACATTCTTATAGCATCAGCCCCCCTCCAAAGTCATAAAACCTAAACATCCACATTTTTTCTCTCTCAGTGAGCCTAGGTTATGACCTTGGCTTCCTGTGCAGTATGTTCTGTTATTTCTATTCAGACAAATAAGGCCATGATTCTCTGAAAACAGTATTTCTTATAACTCAGCAATATAATGCATCATAAAATAATATCATTCATTCACCATAAATCAGCAGTCTAATGTAATACAAATCAGTTTAATAAATGTAATAGTTATCACCTTCTTCTAAGTCAGGAGAATAATGCAAACTAAAACTACATAATAATTTCACAGTCTTTAATTAGGGGTATAACGTGGCATAAGATAATATAATAATCTCACAAAAGTAAAAGAATATTAAAATCAAAAATGAAATCAGACAAAGAAAGTGAATCTACATTCTGAATATGATTACTTACTCAGAAACAAACTAAAACAACTTTCTTCATACGTGAAAACTGAATATATAAATACTTGACATACCCCAGAAATAAAAACAACTTTAAATTCTAATGGAATTTTTTTTTTTTTTGTCTTAGTAGAATATTACCACATACAGACTCAGGTAACCATGAGAAACATAAATGTATATTTGAAAAAAAATATAACAACAACAAAACCAAAACAAGGCACATTTTGTAATTCCTCTTACTAGTTCTGAAACGACTCTTTGAGACTTTTTTTTGCCTGGTCTCTTGTGATTTGTTTCCAAGCTAGTGGAATATCAGCAGGTATTGCACTACATTTTGTAGCAAAATCATTATTGTACTTTGCCATTATAAATTTCCAGTAGTCTGATGCCTCAAGGCTAACATCTGGAGGGATTCTCCAGTCTGGAAAAATTTCCTTGTAACGCTTGTAAGGATGATATTTATCGTTTGTGGCACTGCATTTAAATTGGACGTCACTGATCACGAGAGAGGAGCATATGTCAGTGACAAGTTTTTGTGTTTTTTCCCACCTGTAGTTACCCAGACCCTGAGGCTGATGCAGTGAAGCAAAGTGCTCAACATGGCCTCCTCCTCCTGCATCACAGGGGGCTTTGCAGAATGGACACTGTTTGCCACAACCAACCAGTTTGTTGAAAAGCTCATTCTGGGGATTCACTTTGAGGTGTTTTAGTTTCGTTTCAAAGTTTGAGTTTTTAAACTTTATTTTAACATCATCTTCCATTTTATTCACAGACACTGTGAGCCAGTTAGCAAACTGTTCCTTGTTAGCATTATTCAGGATCATGAAAGCACCAAGAGCATCCTGGGAAATGACCAGTGTATGACCAAGTTCTTTACAAATATCTTCAACAAATGTCTTCAAGTCATCACTCTTTCCTCTTTTGGCCTTGTTGATTGCATCATTTATGCTTTTGATACATGACTGGAGATGTCTGCACTCAAACTCAGATACTGACACAATTGAGAAGTGCTCCACTATTTGGTTGAGTATCCATGTCTTTACATAATTCTCATATGAGTCAATGTAGCTCACATATTTTTTAAGATCATCGTTGGAAAGTAAATCCAGTAAAACTGAATACTGAAAGGACATTCGTGTGCTGAACTGCTCACATCTCCGCATTTCATCAATGATATCAGGTCCCAGGGATCGACTCACAAAGTCTTCAACAGCAGGCTTTAAACATTTGTTGGTGAATTCTTCTGTCTTCTTCTGACACTGGTCTCTTTTATTGAAGATATCTTTGAAATCATCAAGAAACTTTTCCTTATTTTTTTCCAGACATCTGTAGGGATCATTTGCTTGGATGAAATCTTCATGCATTTTCTGAAACGCTCTGGCTGCAAATCCACAGATGTACTGTTTCAGAGAAACTTCAAACTTGATGTCTGTCTGAACATCTTTATAGCTTTGTAGTTTCTCCTCAATCATTTGTAAGATATCCTGGATGTAAGTGTCAGTGTAATTGTTTTTTCCTTTTACTGTTTCACTTACAAACTGAGTGCAGGCATCTATGATGCTGTCAGCCAGTTTTTGTACCGCCATTATGGGATCTGGAATGTTGAAAATCTTGCTCAGTGCCAGAGCAAATATGTTTTTTTTTCGTTCACCTGTATATTTGAAAGGCTCGTTTCCACAGTTTTGCAGACGCTGTTGGCTTAACAATTCACATACATGACTCCCCCTGCGTGACAGATTGTTTCTCAGGCAGTGATGTACGCTGGTGAAGACATCTGTTGTCCTTTGTTCAGAAAAAGAAAGTTTCTTCAGAGTTTCACGCCACATCTTGTGAAATTCATTTTCCAGTTCTATCTTTCCCATTTGGATATTCTTTTTCCGACATTCATCAATTAGTGCACAAACTGCCTTTTCAATCTCTTTTGTACACTGTAAAATGTAATATTGTGTTTAATTAAAAATATTAAATAGGCTGAACTCAATTTTTATCAATTTGTTATTAGAACTCAATTTAAATAAGTTACCAGTACTTTTTATGCAAAAACGCTGATAAACTCCATTTATTTGAGTTGTCTTAACTTAGAAAAACTAAGTAAGCTGGAAGTTTTGCTTCTCAGTGCGGAAGGATGAAAGATGTGTTTTGAAAATGCCACGTGACTACCGTCCTCCTCCCTCGCGGATCAGTCCGCATGTTCATGGTGCATTTTTTATGGAATTGAGCAAACCTGGAGAAGCGTCAGCTCAAGATATTATTGTTGTCATTGCTGTGGATCTTTACCTGATACACTGACTTGGTGAGTAAATGTTTACTCTTATTCAAACTGATTTTGTGGCTTCTCTTAGTTTAGCACCAGGTTTAAAATCTTGCTAGCTAGTTAGTGTTAGCCTAGCGTTGCTGCTGCCGCTGGGCTCGTCTTACTTAAAAATTAACACCACAGCCTTAAAAACCTTACATAAAACTATGTGGTGAAATTTTCTGTTGATTGTTTGAAATAAATAAGTGAGATAAGAGCCCAGACAAAATTCTTCGGGAGGTGCAGCTGTTAGGGGTGGGGTGGGGGTGGGGGGTGGATAACAGAGCTCTCCGAAAACGTGGAAGCACTTTTGCAAATATGTGATATTTTGATAAATTAAGTAGATATTTGAGCATTACATAGCTACATTGTCGCCTGAAAATATCTTAAAAGGTTATTTTGTGACCCAGAAAGGGTAGTCTGGGGAAAAGGAGGATCGCATTTGTCGGCCACGGTTGTCGGAGCCTGTGCGTACTTGTAAGCGCGGCAATGGCGGAGGAGCGCCGCTGAAAAACTTATTACTTTTTCTGGGTCACAAAATAAACTTTTAAGATATTTTCAGGCGAGAATGTAGCTGTGTAAATTTCAAATATCTGCTCGATTTATCAAGACATCACATATTTGCAAAAATGCTCCGACGTTTTCGGAGACGTCTTTTTTTTTTTTTTCATGCTTTGTGGCAGCTTTAGAACATCTGTGGCATCTATTAATGTCAAATCTAGCCTTTATTTAACAACATAAGCAAACTCTATGTTACAATGGTTGCACAGCCATTAAGGATCAAATCAGTTTCTGAAAAATGTTCTGTTTTTTCTCCCTCTGCTTGCTTCTTACTGTCTTTGAGGCTCGGGACCAGCACTCCTGTTGTTGGACAGAAAGACATCAACTCAGTGGTAAGTATTTTGGTTTTCCAATATATTAGCAACTGTCAGTGACATTTATATTAATCAGGCTGAACTTTAATCATACTTTAGATCAGCCTGTTTTACTTGTTGTTTTATTTGTGCTTTGGTTTGGGGAAGTTGTTTCTTTACTGATCTTTTCCTGTCTTCTGTTGTTAGACTTGAGATATGACTGCACTATGCTGTTGCTGGTGACCACAGTTAATTCTACAAGACATGCTGTGTAAGTAAACAAACAACAACAGTTTGGTCTGCATTTCTTGAAAGATCACATCCCCCAAACTTAGTTTAGAGGGTCTACACTGTATATAGTGAAGTCTGCAAGTTTTCTAACAGCAAAATCTGTTTTGTGCCCAAAATCATTTTGCACATCATTAGAATGAAAGTTATTGGTAAATGGCCTGTATTTATTTAGCGCTTTTCTGGTCCCTAAGGACCCCAAAGCGCTTTACATATCCAGTCATTCACCCATTCATACACACATTCACACACTGGTGATGGCAAGCTACGTTGTAGCCACAGCCACCCTGGGGCGCACTGACAGAGGGGAGGCCATGTTTGCATAGCCCTTTTTTAAAATGATGCTTTCATGACATTATTGTGTGTTGGGTGGTGGTCAGGGTTATCCAGACTGACAATTTGGGACATTGAATGTCACCTCTCCGGTGGGGAGGGAGCCTGAAATTGTCTAAATTGGAGTCTGTTTTATACCAAATGCAGAAAAAAATGTTTTAAGAAAGCAATTAAGTTCATGTTCCAAAAAATATGATTGTTTGCTTGCAGGACAACAGGAGAGATGAGTCCTCCGTCACAGATGGTGTGGTCAGTGAAGATGGTCGCCTGCAGGTTCAAGCTCATTGCATCTCCAACCCACATCCACTGCCACTGTACTTAAGGGAAGTTAAAGACTTTCTTCTGCACTTACATTTGGATCACCTCGATCCATGACAGTCATTCAGGCAGTAATGCCTGGACTGGAAACAAGCATCCTTAAAATAATACAACATTCCAGCTCCTGTGTTGGAATGGAAAACAAATGTGTTGTTTAAATTAGAGACTGCACTTGTGACAGAACAACAAATATTTTATTTTGATTATATAAGTAATGTAAGTACAAAACAAACTTGTGGTAGGCCTAAACTTATTTTCAGAATAATTAAATCTGAGACTTTGTTTCATTGTAAGATTATAACAGTGATGGCAATATAATTGTTTGTTGTTCAGCAGAACAGTGTCCAGTATGTTGGCTGTTATACTTTGTTGTGTTTGAAAATAAAAGTTGGGCTGATTTTAACATCATTACAAAAATTGTTGTTAATTATTTTTAAAAATATTCATGGTACCACAAATTGTTTTTTCATTTAGTTGAACTTAACATGTTTGTCAGTAGGTAAACAATTAGTATTGTACAGTCAGAAATATCAAGTTATTGTTAATACTGCAAGTCTGCAGTATTATGTCTGTTAGGACAACTTATACATTAGTTGTCCTAACAGTCATCTTAAGTAAGCTTTACTTAGTTTTTTTGAGGCAACGAGTTTCCATAATTTTTTTGAGTTCTGGGAACTAACAAGGCTGTACAGTGTACTCAAAATGAGTAAGTTGCCCTAACTTGGTCATCTTACGTAAACTTGATCCAATTTTTTTGAGTTCTGGGAACAAATGAGCTTGTACAGAGTACTCAAAGTAAATAAGTTGTCCTAACTTAGTCATTTTTAGCTAAGCTTTACTCAATTTTTTTGAGGCAACGAGTTTCCATAATTTTTTTGAGTTCTGGGAACTAATTAGATTTTACAGTGTATGATTTTCTTTGATTTTTTCAATTTCTGCCCTTTTCTCTCTGATTTCTGCTGCTACAGTGAGCTGATTAAAAACAGATCTTTCCATTTCACGCCGAAGGCTCTTTGCACTGTTTGCGAATTCCTCTTTATATCCTTCTACAAGATAAACATGACCCTCTGTTTGCTTGAAATACTGTGTCAGATTGTCAAGAAGTTTTTTCTCCCATGTGGACAGCACTGTGGTGGCTTCAATTTTCAAGCATGCGAGAAAGTCTCTCATGTCAGAAGATTCAAATTTTACAGCAACTTTACCAAAATTGGAGATTCTTGTTTCTACATTTGTTACCCAGGTGTACATTTCTTTTCTGAATTCCCACTCCCATTTGTTGAATTCTGTGCAGAGTCTCATGTATGCATCAGCTACTAGACTGTTTCTGAAGCTGAAGATGAAGTTTTCGTGCTTTACTGCAGTCCACAGACTTGTCACCCACTCTTTAAACTCCATGACATCATTAGCAGATGACTCACAGTTTCCCAGCAGTTGGATGATGTTTTTCTTGAGCTCATATACAGCCTCACTGTAGCCTGCATTGACTGGTGCCATTGGTGGGTTTCCATTCCAGAGTCCAGGAATGTACCAGTTCCCAGTGTCTGGACTGTACTCCATCACATCAGTGAAGCTCTTGTTCTCCTCTTTCTTTTCCATTTTGGCTGCTGCCTTGGTCATCTCATTTAACTGTTCCAGGAGCAGTTTCCTGTCTCGTGAGTTCTTATGGGCAGAAACATCGGACACATTCTGGTGAACAAACACACATTTTGGCTTTTTTCCCACCTCCTTCATCCTGAGAAAAGCATGCACAACTATTTGTAGGATGTCCTTCATTTCAGTTGAGTTCTCCATTGCAACATTGACAACTGTGACATCACTCAGCCCCACAACAAGTGTAGCAAGCTCATTGTCATGCTCATAACTGTTGTCCAGTTGTGCAAGTTCTGGTGACTTTAAGCCCTCAGTGTCAATGATCAGCATGAAGTCACAGTTTAGGACTTTTTTCATGTCTTCATTGATTTTGATGAGCAACATAAAGGCACCTCGAGTACATCGACCACTGCTGACTGCAAACTGCACTCCAAACATGGTGTTAAGGAGAGTGGACTTTCCTGTGCTCTGAACTCCAAGAACTGTGACTACACGTATCTTTCTGTTTGGAGACACCAAGTCACTGAGCTGAGAGAGAACATCACACACCCATCTGAGAGGGATGTTGGATGCATCTCCATCTACAAGCTCAAGAGGAAATCCATCAAGCAACAACTCTGCACACAGTTTGGGCAGATGTTGCAACTGTTTACGAGCTCGATCTGTTTTTGGAAGGGACAGTGAGGCTTCATAGATCTGACCCATTTCACGGAAGAAGTGTTCAGTCCCCAGAGAACTGTTGGAAATTTGTCTGTCAATTTTGTTGATCTCCTCTTTGTTCTCAGAGTTCTTGCATATTTCTTTATATTTCTCCCTTAGTTCAGACAGTTTTATACGAGACAGGTTATCAAGGTTCATTCGCATCCATTTCAGGAAATAAAACCTCTCTGTTCCTGGGCTTGATATTGCCTTGATGAAGCATGTCATAGCCGTCGACATGTCATACTTGTTCTGCTTTTTCCGCATCCCTTGTTTCTTTAGCTGAAGTTCACTTTTGTAATCTTCTATATTTCCAGAGCCAACATTTCGAAGTCGAAATTCTTCCTTCTCTAAACAGGTCAGTTCTTTCCATATTTGTCCTTGCCGGGGAAGCTGATCTTCTTTGTATTTAAGGATGTCTTGAATTTCCTCAGTTATCGCCTCAGCATTTGTCCTTGCAGTCTGGCACTCTCGAGAGTCTTCATCAACCAGGATCCCCAGTTGACGGGCAATGTCTGCCATCTGCTCTATTGTCATCTTCATCCTTGTGTTTTCAACTACATCTGTGATAGTTTTTCTCAGATCGTTTAACAAGACAGCATCATTTTTCTCTTTTAACTTAATAATGATGTTGTATTTAGTCAAACCCATTTCAGCAGCTAAGTTTTTCCGAGCATTTTTACTGAAGTGCTTACTCTCATAGTTACCCACTAAGAAGATCTGTCCATTGTGCTTTTGGTTGGTAAGTAGACTGATCTTAGCATCTAAATGGTCAAAGAACACAAAAACTGCTGCAGATGTCTGACACAAAAAGGAGTATTGTGTTACAAATGAAGCAATGTCCCCACGAAGGTTAGCTACAGCCACTGGCTCACTGAAAATATCAATGTTAGGGTTTCCACATGGAAGATACCAAGTCATTTCAGTCATTCCGTTGGATATTGTCTTTGGACTGTCACCACACTCCATGTTGCGATGAACAAAGGTATCATGGTACTGCTGAGAATTGCTCAGAAGTTTATTGAGAATCTCTGACTTGGACAAGGAGCACTCACCCAGTCTGACAAAAGAGATCATTGGAAGTTTAGAGAGAACAATTCTGTCTTCAATGAAGCCCTTGGAATTTGAGAGAGACTGAGGTCTGTACTTCTTAACAATGTCCCTCATGGCCCACAGCATGAGTGTGCACTTATTGGTGTCATGGTTAGGAAGCAGCAGGGGAACAGAGAACTGACACATGGACATTTTTAGTGCCATTTCTTGCTGTACAAAAACATCAGAACCCAGAAAGAGACCAGTGATTATGTCAAGGGGGTTTAGCTTGCTACCAGTGTTTGGGCTCTCAAACAGATCATCAAGATCTAAGTTTGAATCCCGTGATTTATCATCAGAGTCTGATTCACACACTGATTTCACATTTCTCGCTGTCACATTAACCATCATCAGTTTCTTTAGAAAACACAAAGGAACGTCTGAATTACTCTTGACAGGTTGATCAGTGATGGTCTTCTTATCAATCTCAAGTATTCTGCCAAGCGATAGCTTCTCTCCATAGTAGTGTTCAATGTCCATATCCTCCATTAGGTCTTTCAGCTTTGTCACTGTGAAAGTAAACACAGAACAGAACATATGGAATAGGGTCTTTGCTTTTGGTTTAACATTTGAACAACGCTATTATTTCACGTCACTACAAAGTGTCAAAAATCAAACTAATTTAAGCCTAAACAATACCAGTGGGTTTTTGGTTTTTTTTGTTTGTTTGTATTTTTGGCACAGCACTGGAACAAATGCAAATATCCGCAAGTTGCTGTACACTACCTAAGTTTGTACGCATCTTCTTAACACATTTTCTTTGTTACTTATATTTTGATTCGTCAAAATAGCCCCACTTTGCTTTGATTACTGGTTTGCACACTCTTTGCATTCTCTCAATGACCTTCATGAGGTAGTCGCCTGAAATGGTTATCCAACAGTCTTGAAGGAGTTCCTACAGATGCTTAGCACTTGTTGGCCCCGTTGTCTTCAATCTGCAGTCCATCTCATCCCACTTATCCTCTTTCCTACTCATTTTTCTGTTTATAGGCAAAGTCATCTTCTACAATAGATGCAACAGAAAATACAGATATTTTTTATTTATTTTTTATTTTCCTTTTTTTTCTCCTTTTTTCTTGTCTCTGTTTCAAGCTGAGTATATTTATTAGAATAAAAAAATATCTTTGTTGATGTTTGTTTCTCAGGCAGAGCAATGATGTTCCTGGTTCAAATTGCCCCCGGGTATGTTTAGTGATCTAAAAGTGTCAGAAACCAAAAAATTTTAACACAGATCCTGGTTCAATGATGAATTATCACTCACTTTTCATTAAAAAAAATGTCTATTAAAATTTTTTTTTTTTTAAACGTGCTTTGGAAGATCTTTCAGGACTTCCTGACCCCGGCATTGTTTTTATTATATTTTGTGCAGACAGTTTTACCTGATGTGTATTTGATGATGACGACCACTATATTCCACCATTTTTAGATATGATTGTCTTGCTTGGAGGGATATTGATAGCAGTTCCCTCATTTGGTTCAGAATCATTAGATTCAGAATTAACCTGAAGATTAGGGATGCAACGATACCAATTTTTTCAAACCGATCCGATACCGATACTTGGATCTGAGTACTTGCCGATACCGAGTACAAAAACCGATACTTCTACCACACACAAGTTAAACTTAACCAGTAGTAAAGAAACGACCCCAGACAACTCTTTAACACAAACGAAACGTTAACTGAACGTAAGGGCAGAGACAAATACTGTACAACACATCCCTTTTTTAAACTCAGATGATATTCCAATTCCTTAACCAAATGAAATACACTGTATAAATGAAATAATTCCCTTTCAAATTATATTAAACAACCCAACTTATGTTATCACCTTTTGGTAAGTGACTCACTAATATACACTCCAAAACACGTTATATAAATCCACTAAACATACAATATTCACACATGGGCCCCACACACACTCACATTCACACTTGTTGCAGGCCTGTTTGCTGCTCACGCCGGACGATGGCCATTCACCAGTCCCACACTAAATCCACTCCCTGCAGACCCGATGCTGTCTCTGCTACAGCGCGTTAGCCAGTCACTGTCCAGCTCTCCGACAGTCCATAGCGGCTGCCTCCGTGGCGCAGCCAAGCAGTCCGGGCTAGCCTTTAGTCTCGGCGGTCATGGCTGGGAACACAGTTTTCCACGGTGGTGCGACCGTTGAAACAAAAAGTCACTTCACCCACACTCTGTTGCGAAGCTCTCACACGGTTAGCTTTCTAGTCACACACTCTTTTGTGCTAGTTAACCTCAGTAAAACTAGCCGAGTCTCTCACTTTGGTTCAGCTAACCTCGTGCATCTCTCCATGCTGTTCTCTTCTGTGAACTGTGAACACCTTATGTGGCGTTCAAGTCCATGGGAATTATGAGTATCTACTCCCAAATTCCCATCCGGGCTACATTAGTATCGGTTCATGGTATCGGTTAACTTTTACGAGTACGAGTACGCACACATTTTACAGTATCGGCCCCGATACCCGATACCAGTATCGGGATCGGTGCATCCCTACTGAAGATGGTATTCATCTTCATCTTCAGACACATCCTCCTCAATCACATTCTCTATGATCAAAGGTGAGTTCCAGAGCCTCCACAGCTCCACGCCTCCACGGCTCTGGAACTCAGTCACAGTTGCAAAAAAACCAAAAAAAACAAACCAAAAAAAAAAAAACAGTGTTTGACACTTCTGACCCCTTTAACCTCCACTTTGACTGCTGAGTCAAATCGACCACCAAATACATGAAATTAACCAAATGAACCATTCACAATGAACCAAACAAACCATTTTCATTTCATGTTTTGGTTACACTTTAAGCCAAGTACAATAAATTTCAAATTAAAAAATACTTTTCAGCGTTTCAATTTCAAACTTTTACTCGAGTATTTTTAACACTAGTATCTGTACTTTTACTTAAGTACAGAATGTCTGTACTTTTATGCCACCTCTTCTATTCGAAGCAATGTATTGCTTCATTATTTAATACCTATGACACGCCTCTTTTGCTTACCTTCGTTTCCAGATGTCTCAACAGACTGGCTTTTGCCGTCATCCTTTTCTTCAGAGGCTTAATAAGGTACTCTGGTCTCACAATCCTGTGTGTGGAGTAGATCATGTAGTTAGTCTGTCACTTCCTTGCTACAAATTTAGCAGCAGGACAAAAAAAAGTAGGAATAAAATATGTTTTTGTTAATGGAAAAATAACAGATCATCTTGCTTAAAGCTACAAGAGGCAGCACATCAGTTTTTGCAGTTCTGCAGAACTGATAGCTGATTATTACCACCCATATAATACCAGACTGAACATGGTGTAGAGAGAAGGATGTTATGCTTAATAAATGCATTTCTACTGTTGGCTTTATTTAAAAAAATGTTTTAAAATATTTTTAAAAAATACATGAAAATACAATTACCCATCAAATTAAAATTAAACATATTTTCTTATATACACATATATCATGATGCACAACATTTCAGTTAACCTCCATTGTGGATGCAGACTGTCATCCAGCTGTTTTTTCTAAATTACTCAGGCACTATCTCTGAAAGTAGTGAGAGACAAGTCTAAATCTAGATACTCCAAGGACTGTTGCATTTCTCAAAATTCCAGTTGAGAGGTGTATCAAGCTTGTTGATGGCTAAAGGAACTGACTGATTGCAGTTATTTTTTCCAAAGAGCGTGAAACCAAATATTAAGTTGAGGGTGCCAATAATTCTGTCCAGCCCAGTTTTTGAGTTTTGCGAGAAATGCTGTCAAATTTTGTTTTTTTGTGTTGATCCACTACATATAAAGGAAGTTATAAACATGTGTATACCAAAACATTTGTAATTGTAACAATTTTCTGGGAGATATAGTGCATTTCCTGGAAAAAATCCAGGAGTGTCGATACTTTCGGTCATGACTGCATGATGGAGACAACAGCAACTACAGCTAGTTTTTGAATTTCTTTGTTCTTCACTGCCTGTTATCTATATAACAAAGCTTTGTAAATTTTGGGGAATTTGAAAAGTAGAAATAATATTTTTATTTCCTTTCGTTAATAATATTTTTCTTACTACATAATATGGCAGGTGGAGTTTTAAAAACAGCTGGCAGAAATGTCCTTTGAAGAGCTTAATTTTGAGGAATGTTTCCAGCATCTTATTGAATCCAGGAAGAATGTGACTGTATCATAATTGTGACCACAAAGTATTTTTTTACTGTTTACCCTTTCTGTGCCGTGACAGGTCAAGCATGATGAACTGTTTGTTTTACTCTAGTTTACAAAATGTAAACTGAATGCTAATCCACTATGGTGCTATATAAGCCACGTTACAAAGAAATTAACCCATAAGATTGCGTGGCCTGGAATTTCTGTTACCCATAATACCAAAAGCCATTAGACATGAGTGGAAAAAGCCTGCAATATTTTTTAAAAAGAGATCTTTTCTTTTTAATAATGTTCACCCAAAATAGCATTATTAAAGATTAATAATTTTTAGAAAGATTATTATTATTATTATTATTGTTATTATTATTATTATTGTTATTATTATTATTATTATTGTTGTTATTATTATTATTATTATTATTATAAGCCACTCTTTTATTATCATTAAAGAGTGGCTTACAAAAAGAATAACCATTCTTTTGGTTAGGTACAAGGACAGAACTCAAAGAGTAAAAAAAGAGGCAACAAAAACTATTGCTCAAGACTTCTTTAAAAAAAATGACGAGAAATATAAAGAAATATTCCTTATAAAATCCAAAGAAATGAGTGGTTTCTCTAGTCTTTTAAACATTATTATACACAATTGAGCACTGAACAAAAATCACAACCATGCATTCAAGGCAAAGCACTACCTCCCCCTTCAACCTCTTATGTAAAGTATTAAATGCTGGGCAAGACTCCAGTAAAAATACAATAAATCCTACAACCTTAGTGTTAGTTTTTTTTAAGTTGGCAGCTTGCCTTACCTTGTCTTTTTTCATTAGACACACTAAAGTGTTAAATTTAAATTCTAGCAAGCTGTTCAGAAAGAAATATTGTCTATTTGATGATATAATTGGCATTGGTTGACATGGAAATTTAGTGTCTTGATGCATGCTCAATCATACAGGTAAGGAAATCCCCAAAGGTTGATTCTGTTCCATCCAAGTGACTTCTTCTTCAGTCTGAATGAAGTGGTCACTTGGATGAGTGACAAAAGGTTTCTCCCACTGAAAATGCTGCGCCCAGATGAACAGACTCAACTTTTTGAAATGGAAATTTAATGTTGTTCACTTCACATGCTTTTGTAACTGCAATACACTACAGGAAGATATGATGGCAGTATTGCTTCTGATCTCAGCACTCAGTACTAACAGCACCACAAACCACAATGTACCACAACCATCAGAGCAATGGCAAAACAGAAGGGTGGAGAACATGAAAGAATAAAGGGTCACAGATTTTGAAAAGTGTGGGAGCATTTAACAGAAAACAAATTCAGACTATGCACACTACAACATTCCTTTCATGGCAGCACTCACATAACAGCTCTATCCCCCCCCTCCCGCTGCTATATGAATAGAGCTTAATGTCATGGTCCTGGGTCGGTGACCCAGTGTTTTTGAGTTTTGGACATTTAGGTTTTAGTTTCTCTCTCACTGTGTCTAGCCCCTTACCACTTTAGTATTACTTGAGTTCACATAACACCCACCCGAGTACTTTTATGGATCAAGAACCCATAAAAAGATGAAATCTGCATTCAATCCCCTCAGTGATGAATAAAAATGGCTAATACTGACAGAAACATGAGAAGAAGAAAAATAAACATACGGTTTAAGCTGAAACCCTCCTGTCTCTGATGAACTTTTGAAATAGCAGTTTAATTCTTTAAGCAGAATGGCCATCTTAAAATCTCACCCACTATTGTGTGCACTGTTCTAAAATAAGATTATAAACACTGACTTAAAATAAAACAAAATGTATTCCTGAGTAGTAATCATAATAAATGGGGCAGTGTGGCAAAATAATAAGACATGAGTTTGAAAAAGTCAATGTCAATATCATTCTACCTTTCCACCACTTCACCATCTTAGGGGTCTTGGGAGGCTGCAGCCTCTCCCAGCAATAGACTGATTACTGTTGTTATAGAAAGCATCTCTGCTGTAGCTCTGACTTTTAGTCTTCCATGTCAAGCAGATAACAGAAACATCAGTGACAAAATAATGGCATAATTATGGAAAAACAGCATACCTTTATCAAAGAGATCTGTCAGTTTCAAACATTTCATTCTGTCATCCGTTTTTTTTGTTGTTTGACTGTTGTTTTTTCCGCATTGGCAGTAGACTTGTTGTTCCTTTACTGTTGATATCTTTAAGCACATATAGCAAAGTGGAGCAGGGGGATTGTGGCCACTCCTTTTATGCTGTGGAGTGAACACTTTCACTTTCACTCAAGATCATGTGATTTTTTCTAAAGGTCACTTGCTGATCGGATGTTTAGTGGTTCGATCCCTAACCACCTGTTATGCCAGTTTTATATGAAAGCTAAAACGTTGGTTAGTGGGTGGTTCTTAAACAAGTAAAAAGAAAAAACTTCTTGTAATTTTCATGTTTTTGTTACAAAAATGTTAAAAAGAGATCATTGTGTGCCACAATTAAATTGAGTATTTTATAAGCTGCAGTTTTTGACAGTCAGTTAAGTACATTATCAAGACCAAACGTAGTAGTTGTATAGACTTTCACTTATAGATCCTCCTCCCCTCACACGCACGCACGCACACACACACACACACACGTAAAACTGACACAAACACAATCAGAGTTACAAAACATCACTACATGGGCTGCCAGTTTTTGCTAGCACTACCTAAATGATTTAAACGCATAGGTATTTGCAAAAATGGTGTAAGTGGGAGAGTTTTGAGGTGAAAAGTACTGCTAAATAGAAAGAACACAAACATTTTGCACACATTTGTCAGAAAAAACACTTTGCTGGAACCAAAGACTTATTTATTGTTATCTACCTTCTAAAGAAATATTGAGGCATCAAAAAACACTGTGACCCAATAATCACAGTAATAACTTAACTATGATTTGAGTACTAAAGTCAATGTCAGTACAAGTTAATTATAGCACAAATCTGTTGTTCAAACAATAAACAATAAACAATAAACACAATGCTTAACGTCGTCAGATTGTGAGCACTCCTTTTATGCTGTGAAGTGAACACTTTCACTTTCACTCAGGATCATGTGATTTCTTGTAAAGCCTCACTTATAGATCCTCCTCCCCTCACACGCACGCACGCACACACACACACACACACGTAAAACTGACACAAACACAATCAGAGTTACAAAACATCACTACATGGGCTGCCAGTTTTTGCTAGCACTACCTAAATGATTTAAACGCATAGGTATTTGCAAAAATGGTGTAAGTGGGAGAGTTTTGAGGTGAAAAGTACTGCTAAATAGAAAGAACACAAACATTTTGCACACATTTGTCAGAAAAAACACTTTGCTGGAACCAAAGACTTATTTATTGTTATCTACCTTCTAAAGAAATATTGAGGCATCAAAAAACACTGTGACCCAATAATCACAGTAATAACTTAACTATGATTTGAGTACTAAAGTCAATGTCAGTACAAGTTAATTATAGCACAAATCTGTTGTTCAAACAATAAACAATAAACAATAAACACAATGCTTAACGTCGTCAGATTGTGAGCACTCCTTTTATGCTGTGAAGTGAACACTTTCACTTTCACTCAGGATCATGTGATTTCTTGTAAAGCCTCACTTATAGATCCTCCTCCGCTCACACAGACACACACACACACACACGTACGTAAAACTGACACAAACACAATCAGAGTTACAAAACATCACTACATGGGCTGCCAGTTTTTGCTAGCACTACCTAAATGATTTAAACGCATAGGTATTTGCAAAAATGGTGTAAGTGGGAGAGTTTTCAGGTGAAAAGTACTGCTAAATAGAAAGAACACAAACACTTTGCACACATTTGTCAGAAAAAACACTTTGCTGGAACCAAAGACTTATTTATTGTTATCTACCTTCTAAAGAAATATTGAGGCATCAAAAAACACTGTGACCCAATAATCACAGTAATAACTTGACTATGATTTTGGAGAGTTGTTACATCCATGGTTTAAACATGTAGTGTTTGAACCATTCAAGTACATTTTGAGGGCAAAGAGAGCATACGTGTTGGAAGTGTATCCATAAATTTCAGGTTCATATGAACAATAAACACAATGCTTAACATCGTCAGATTGTGACCACTCCTTTTATGCTGTGAAGTGAACACTTTCACTTTCACTCAAGTTCATGTGATTTCTTGTAAAGCCTTTTACAGTAAATTGCCACTGATATAGTGTACAAGGGTTTTCTGTTGTGTTGCAGATTAAAGGCTATTTATTATAAAGTGAATTTTGAAAATATTAAACAGGTTAAATACACGCCTGTCCTGCATAATGAAGTATTAACCCACATACCAGACAGGTCTGGCCCAGATCTGGTGTCAAGGTGGCACTTCTGACTGACTGGTGTCATGGCACGGTGTATGTTAACCAGATGTGGGCCAGGTCTGGGAATGATGGCACTACTTGTGTTCCTATTTTCCTATTTTAGTTAGAAGACCCAAATGCCATTTTGCAATATTATACTGCTATGGTAGCCAACGTTTTACAGTTTTTGCTGAATGCTTAAACCCTAACTGTGATTTTTATAGCACAATTTCTAAAACTATTAATACTTACAGCAAAACCACTCACTGAGTTTGCAAAACTAAACGCACAAACACTGCTTTGCACTCAGTTTGCCATTTTGTAACACACACTTTTCAAAACTGTAGGCACAATTCACTGCTTACACTCAATTACCAAATTTCCAACACACTCCTAGCAAAATTATACACATGTATGGCTATCATTAACACTATTTTGCCAACTGTCTGGCACACTTTCACATGTGAAAACTGTTTCAGATAAGTAGTCCACTTTGCAATCAGCCTAAGCACTATAAACAGGCCACAGGTAAGCTGTCTATGTGGAGTACAACGGAAGGAGCAGCAAGAGTGAGAAGAGTGAGAATCAGAGGAGGCTGAGGGAGAGGACGTGGAGGAGCAAGAAGAGGACGAGGAGGGGAAAGAGGAAGGGTAAGAAGAGTAAGAAACAGAATAACTGATGACATCAGAGCTACAATAGTGGACCATGTCATCAACCATGGGATGACCCTGAGGGAAGCTGGCCAACGGGTGCAGCCTAAACTGAGCCGCTACACTGTGGCAGGCATCATTAGGACATTTCGAAATGAGAATCGGTAAGTACTTTGTAGCACTGCCATACTCTAATGAGAAACACAACAGTACCATACATACAAAAATACTGAAAACTGTTACTTTACAGAATTGCCAGACGTCCAGATGTTGGGGGCAGAGGCAGAATGTTCACTCCAGAGCAAGAGACCCATACAGTGAACATGGTGATTGCCAATAATGCAATAAGACTGCGCGAAATACAGCAGCGCATAATTGATAATGACACCATCTTTCAAAATATACACAGTGCAAGCATTTCTACACTAAGTCGTGTACTTGCATGTGGAGATATTGACCAGGCATCATGTCAGGCCTGGATACGGCATTCAAGGAGATATTTTCCCCGGTGTCTTGGACTGGAGGATATCGCATGAGATGTGGACGAAATTTTGTGGCCGGACCCAGAAAGACGACATGATGTAGGCTGATTGTCTTTTTTTTTCCTTTTTTTGTGAAATTCCTATTTTGTGTTCTGACTTTGTCTTGGTTTTGATGAGTGTGAATAAACACCAATACTTGAAGTTTGGATCCTTGTATGTTTACATGACACTATGACAAAAGTGTGACCTCAAATTGACATCTGTACACAGAGAAAGCAAAAGCCAGATGTGTTTTGTATTCATACCATCAGTGTGCAGTTGGCGCATTGTGTGCTTAGTAGATGATGGCTTGTGTGTACTGTTTGATACAAAAACACCATTTTTACGAAGGTGTGAAGAGTTAATCTAGCTGTGTTCGCTTTTGCAAGAGAACTACAATGTTTTGAGAATTGGGTGACAGGTTTTCTTATTTGTGTGTAGAGTTTTGCAAAAATAGCCAATAGTTACAAAAATGTGCTTAAGCAATCAGAAAAAACTGTAATGTGATCTCTGGTCTCCCACTCAGAGACACAGGTCTACGAGTGTCCAAGATTCAGACAGCTACCTGAGGACACTCATGTGAGAGAAAATCTGCTCACACAGATATGTAGAGCCAAATACTGTCAATAAGGCCTCTGCAATGTTCTGAAGACAGTTAAACTTGTCAGGTAGTGATGTCCAGCAGGTGAAAATGCAAGCTCCATGAACACGCACAGCTGTGGATTCTAGCTGCTTCGATGTCGCATTAACTGGCATTAACTCAGCCAGTTAATGTGAGACAAATCTAGCTGCTCAAAGATTTCTGGTTTGATCAGAAAATAAAACATTGGTCCATACACCTGAAAGTCCCAAAAATGCATTGTGTCTCGAGTCTATGGATGCATTTTGACTAAAGACCGGCCCCCCAGATATTAAAGCCATAAAGCCTTTGAATGAAAACAAACGCTGTTGTGACAGTGATGTACTCTGTCTTGTTGGTAAATGTATGATTTCTATTCATTTTACGTCAGATAAAAACTATGGTTGTAAGCTTCAGATAATTATTTAATAACAGCCAGACATTTTAAATGAGAATAAGAAAGTATTTCTTTGTGCCCCCCTTTCCCTGTTAATGCCCTACCTGGCCCCCCTGGCAAAACTTTGCTAGATCCGCCCCTGCACAGTTACCAGCTGCCAGCTACATAGAAAAGGATCCTGGTGTTATTTGTCTCTCAGAAACAGTTCATAACTTCCCTTCAACTCATTCATGTCATCTAAAAGGTAAACCTGTTTCTCCATCACCTGTTCAGCTCTGATGAGTCAGTAAGGACATCTCCTGGTTTCATCTTCATGTTTCCCACTCACCAGATATACAAACCCATACCATGACCAGCAGCTTTACAGCTGTGGCTCCAGAAAACCTCAGCTGATACTAGAAATTAATATTAAATAAATTCTAACAACAGCTGACCAAGCTTAAACGTGCTGCTGTTGTTTAGTGCGACATCCGGCGGTTTCCTCTTTCTGGCGCAAAGTGGGCGATAAACAAACAAGAGAGAAAAGCTGATCAGCTGATCATTGATCAGTTTCATGATTGAAGTAGCAACAGGAGAGAGAGGGGAGAGAATGAGAGGAGAAGAAGATGCAGCTGTGCAGCAAAGACACAGAATAACTCCAGCTTTGTGTCTTTTTCCATCCTGGCTGAAGTACGGGACAAACTGTGTTCCTTCTCAGCTCAACACGAACCGCGTAATAATTTCTCTGAATGCCGGACGATTCCGTTTGTACGAGACGGTTGGCAACTCTACTAATTAACCTTATGAATAAAATAAAGTTCACTATCAATAAAATCATAGCACCCGCCCAGCAGTATATAAATTCCGTCATGCTAGCTAGCACGCAGTACGAGTTATTGTAACTGACTGAAAAAAGTCAGCACAATGAAAATAAACTCCACCTAAACTTGGTTTATATCTGACCCAGATAGACTGCAGGTCAAAACTTCTTACCTGAAGTTTAGTTCACCTGATGCTCCGACCGGCAGCCGCCTCGGGTCTCTCCTCCTCCTGCCTCCCCCTCCCTCATCCACCTGCTGGCCTCCACCACTTGTTAATTTTACTGAATCTGTGGAAGATACGGCATGGCCAACACCAAACAACTGAGTTATTTTTACAGACCGACCAACGTCTGGCCAATCCACCACAAAAAAAAAAAAAAAAAAAAGTCATCGGGCCACCGAGCAAATGTCCGGTATGCCCGATGTCCAGTCCAGCTATGGTCGTGCGTGCCATCAGTTAACCCTTGGCACGCGTGCCTAGGGTTGCCGACCCCTGCTATAGTCTATCATAATGCTTTAATGTAAACACAGCACATGTAACCTTGGCTCTACATACTATCCCGGGTCTGTTTGTGATAGTGTAGCCAGATGGGCTACTCGCCTTTCTTTTCTCTCTCTCTCTCTCTCTCGCTCGCTCGCTCGCTCTACTGCTCTCGCTCTCTCCTGCGCTCGCTCTTGGCTGCGCAACTAGGTTAATTGGGAACCCACCTGCATATTGATTGCAGGGTGGCATCAGCCCGTATAAAGCTAAGCCGGTGTTTTTCTGGATCATTCCTCCCGTGCATTTGGCACTAAGCAGCAGTAAACGCTGGCACACTGCAATGGATTGATCAGCAAGAGAGTAGATCATATGACAGCTACAGGTATGCTCTCGCTTAACCTCAGATTCCCTCCAAGTATTAGAATTTGTAGTAATATAGTTTTGCGGCCCGTTGTAGCGTGGCAGTTTCTGTTTTATTCCGGCGTTGCGGAGAGAGGTGCTCGAGTTATCTCCACCAGTGAGAGTATAGCGCCTCCGGTCCTGGGGTAAGCCGTTAAAACTACTTTTATTAGCATTCACAGCTACAAGTTCAAGTTCAAATTTATTCGCCACATGCAATGGCAGGTTGCCCTGCAGTGGAATGAACCCGCCCCCTGACCATACACACACAACACAGACATCACATGGGGATACTGTTAGGTTAAGGCTGTGTGCAGGCAGGAGTGGTGGTAAGGAGGACCCAAAGTGCAGACACTCGGAGGCAAAACGTGAACTCAAACAGCTTTAATGCTGAACTCAAAAGGGAAACAAAACAAGAAATACAAAATACACTTACACTGGAAGACTAACAGAACACACAGCAAGGTAAGGGTAGATCGCAACAATGACAAACTGAAACACAGGGCTTAAATACATAGAGGGAGCAATCAGGGAATGGGCAACAGGAGGGAAACACAGCTGGGGCAAATCAGGCCTAACGAAACAGGGGAAGCAAAACCAGACACATTAACATAAGACACGCACCTCCAAAGTAAAACAGGAAACGTAACACAGACACTGACTGGACACAGGGAGACAGCAACTAGAGAACACAGAGACATAAACCATAAGACAGAACTTAACAAAGAAACCAAAGACTAGAAATGATAAATAATATAATAAACTCAAAACCTCTGGGTCAACGATCCAGGCATCCTAACGGATACAAGTCAGAGAACGGTTGCATTACAGAAAACCACTGAAATGTACACTACAATGGGAAAGTACAAGAGGGAAAAAAAGAGACCTCTACTCATGCTGGGCTATAAGAGGACAGCATGAGAACAGGAAACAAAAAAACTCCTCTGCACAGAAAAGCACATAAATGTCTACAATACAACAATATAGAGCACGTGACCAGCAACAGGGTTAGGTAGGGGGTGAGGAGTAATCCTGGGCAACACAGCAGCCATGCTGCCACTGCGCCAACTCTCCAGCGCGGGCCCAGACCCGCCTCGTGTTTCCCAAGAGGAATCAAGCATCAAAGGCGTTGGAAGGGGAGGGGGGACAGTGAGTGCTTATCAGTGTAAGTGTATGTGTGTGCGTGTCCATAGTTCAGCTGAGACAGTGTCCTTCGCCCTGCCAGGCTAAGTAAACAGTCTACCAGCCAACCCAGGTGGCCTTGCATGGAATGGGAGGAACAGTCCAAAACACAGTCGTTATCAGGGAGTTTTTGTTCAGCTCCAGCCTTGAGCCCACAGCTGGCGCCGAAGGGGTAGCCGCATTATGATGGTGATTTTACTTTTACAAACAACTCATGAGAATTTCAAGCTGTTTTTAGCACTCCGACACTGGTCTCTCAATCTCCCGTTGGATAGAGGCTAAGGTTACATTTATCTGTTGTTTTAGGGTTTGATCGCTGCCTTCACCTCTCCGTGGCAACTCGCCCACACTGTAAAAAATGGCAGTGAATTTGACATAAAAACCATGTAAAATCCCTACAGAAAAGTATAGTAAACTCAAAAACACAATTTTCCTGCTTCAGTCACAGTGGACTTTTGTAAACTATTAAATATAATGTTTTTGTTATATTTACAACATCAATCTGTGATTATAATCAAATTTATTGGTTAAAACTACAAATACTTTGAATAAAAACAGTGAAATACCTTAATACTCATAACAAAACAATTATGTTAATTTGACATGCAAATATTGTAAAAATTATAGTTTTAGTCCGTTGTTTTTAAAAATACAAGAATTATATGTAAGTCACTTTACAACTGCATGGATATACTGGGCCTACTTTTAACATGATTCATGAAATGATGCAAATTCAGGGATAGGACTAATAAAAATGTTTTCACAGAAGATGTCATTGTGAACCTGAGAGGTTGCCTCTCTATTTATAGGCTATATAAAAATATACAATTAAAATTGTTTACATTATGTGTGTTTAGAGTAACCTATGAGAAATTATTAGTGTGAATGCTTGTAAAAGCATTCAGAGTATTGTTCTTCTAATCTTTATTAGTGTGAATGCTTGTAAAAGCATTCACAGTATTGTTGTTGTAATCTTTATTAGTGTGAATGCTTGTAAAACCATTCACAGTATTGTTCTTCTACATCTTTATTAGTGTGAATGCTTGTAAAAGCATTCACAGTATTGTTCTTCTAATCTTTATTATTCTATTTTTTTATTATTATTATTATCTATTCCGTACGTTTTTTGTAGTCCTACTACTTCAAAACCGTTCAACTTAGAAAAACCATTCAAACACCGTTAGATTCCTCTTCTTTGGACATGACTGCTTCTATTTTTCTCATTTTTAACATTTATATTTTTAATTTTATTCAACTTTTTTCAACAAAAATTTCCCATGTATTTCAATGGGGAGACCCTTCAAATCCTCATTCAACTTACTTATTTTTAAACTCCTACTACTTCCACATACGTTGACATAGAGCCACCATTCAAACTTTAAAACGAAGACAAGACATTCAACTATTCAACTTGTATTTATCTTTTCAATATCTGTTTTGCTTTTTCTTCAGTTCCAGTTTAAGTTTCATGATGTTTTTTCAGCCGTTTCAGAGTTTATAATGGGTGTGTATGGGACGGAATGTTGCTGCTAGAGTGAGACAGCTCAACTGCTAGAGTGAGAGGAGCAAAAAAATTAATCCTAAAATCTTTTTTAAAACTGCTGCTGTGTCCGCAGCGTTTGCTCTACAGGTATGATTTTACCCTCAAAACATAGCCATTGCTGTCCTCTTTCATCCAGTGTGTTTACTATTGTACTAGGTGTTATGGTTCTTTCATAAATGTCACCAAAGCACAGCCTCCTCCCTCCTACTCTTCCATAGACTCTAATGTTAAAATGGCTCAGAAGGTTCGTTTAAAAATTTAGAAGAGCATGATGTCTTTCCACGGTCACCACGTCCATATAATAAACTCCACAGGCATGAAAACTGAGAATTCAGTAGACTGGACATTGCTGGCGCTCACGGTGAAAGAATTTTGTCAATACGACATTTACTTTTCATTTGGGAGTGATTTGTTTCGGGCTGACTTTTCTGTTCATTTTAAGCAGCAAAAGTGAGGTGCATGTCTGTGTGCCTGTGTATGGAGCCATTGGGTGCAGTCACTATAGCAACCAGGCTCACACCTGCCTGCTTAACGAGCTCTCTCTCACTCTGCCAAGGTTAAACCTAAAAATGTCTGCTGCATCTAAGCAGTTGTAGTAAGATTAACTTTTTCAATAGGTACAATAAGACAGATTTGACAGGGGTCAGTAGCTAGTATATGCCAACTAAGTAGAGCATTGTGATTGGCACACAGGTTTTTCAGATCTGGGCAGTTGGAGTCAGTTGATGACTTTAAAATCATCCTTTCTGACTGGATAATTAAAGCTTACAGCATCTACCTGTCTGTAGTTGATTTTCCCACATTTTAACTAATGTTTAACTAATCTAATCTCATTTAATGTCTCTGTTTATAGTCTGTATAGTTTATCTCCCCACTAACAAACTTAAAGTCGTCTTAAAATAAAACCCACAAAACAGTTCAAGATGAAATACTTTTTATTTGCTTATGTAATGCCATTTGCCATATTTTTTCTGTATGTCACTCATTCGCTTATACAAAAAGTACCAATACACTAGTCTAGTGTATTTTTTCCCTCTATCTCTCTATGTCTCTCACACACAGAGACTAACACACAGACATGTATATACTCATTATTGCTGTTCAAATTGATGGTCAAATTTCCAAGTACCACCTGAACGCCTCATCTGTTTTCAACCCATCACTGAACCAACTGTCGTCATTCCGCTTTGCTCTCTGCTGTGGTAAGTACAGTACACTCAGTACTGCACTGTTTTATTTTTATGATGTTAAAAATACATGTTTGACATCACATGTTTAACTCACATATCATATCAAGTCCAACAGAGCTTAAAAGAGTTCAAAGAAGAAAGAAAGAAAATAAAGAATAACCTTCACTCTCATTTATTTTTGTTTATGACGTTTTGCTGTTAGCAGCAGTGCTAAGGCTAGCTTCAATGCTAATGCTAGCAATGATGCTAACGCTAGCAACAATCCTAACGTTAGCTATAGTGCTAACACTAGCGTTAGCAGTTGTTAACTGACAAAAAGAATATTCCTGTGATAGTCCTGTCATATTTCTTGGCGGTCAGTGAGACAAAAGCAACAAATGAGCTTTATTATTGCCATTGTGGCTTAGTTTTAACAGTAAGAGTACTTTATGACTTTTGCTGTTAGCAGCCGTGCTAACGCTAGCTTCAATGCTAATGCTAGCAACAATGCTAACGCTAGCTATAGTGCTACCACTAGCCTTAGCAGTTGTTAACTGACAAAAAGAATATTACTGTGATATTCCTGTGATATTTATTGGCGGTCAGTGAGACAAAAGTAACAAATGAGCTTTATTATTGCCATTGTGGCTCAGTTTTAACAGTAAGAGTGTTAGCGCTAGCAGCAATGCTAACACTAACTGAAGTGCTAACGTTAGCAGGAATGCTAGCGCTAGCAGCAATGCTAAGACTAGTAACAGTCTAACAGTAGCCTTACATAAGTGGAAATACTTCAGTTAATTAGTTTGAATTATAAAATGGCTGCTGTATCAGCTGGTATATTACTCTATAATTACCCTGCTGACTATAAGTTCAGTGTATCATGTCGTGTGGGTTTTGTATTTCTGTTAGTCTGATAACACTGTACAGACAACTAACATATTATTTCTCGTCTTACACTTTCAGGAACTTGACTCACATCTGTGCTTTGCCTGGTAGGTGTGCACATACTGTAAGAGAAGTAGACCAAAATAAAAAAATAATCTGACTAATATAAGCTATAAAGTGATGGGTTCAAACTTTGTGCTAGACCTTTGAAACACAATTTTATAATAAATACACATAAGTGCAGCTTAACAATTGGGCTAAAATATTTTTTTCGTACATTTTTGTAGTCACATTTGTGTTTAAAAATATTATTGTTGAATTTAATTAAATATTTATTCTTTTAAAAAGTGCCAAATTATGCAACTTTTTGCACATGGCAGCCAATAACAGTTTAGCTTGAATATTTGTTTTGTCCTTTTTCAGTAGTCACAATTAGTTCATACAATTACCATGTGATATAATTTTAATAAAATTATTATTTTTTTCTTGTTTTTTGTTCACAGTGTGCAGAAGAAGAACAAGGACCAGATCTCCAGTCTTCTCTCTCACATCCCAACCCCCCAACCCCTCTATCCTCTGTACTGCTCCACCTGTTGTCTCTGCCTTCTTTCCATCTGTATTTCACCCTGTGGTTTGTGAGAAATTTTGCCAAACCAAGAATCTTATTGCGGTTTGATTTCAAAGCCGTGTCTCTCCTGCTCTGCCTGTTCTCTCTTCTAAATTTTCTCTCTACCTGTTTTTCACTCTTGGCTTGCTGCTGAAAAATGCCAAGCCATTGAAGCAATAAAGAGTGCATATATTGCCTCTACCTGAGAACAAACTGAACAAACAAAGAAAACTCTAATTCACGGTTTGATTGTGATTTCCCAGCCGTGTCTCTCCTGCTCTGCCTGTTCTCTCTTCTAGATTTTCTCTCTACCTGTTTTTCATTCTGGGCTTGCTGCTAAGTTGTGCCAAGCCAATAAAGAGAGTGCATATTATTCTCTCGACTGAAGAACAAACTGTCAAATGAAAGACAACTGTCTCAGACAAATAAAAACTGAAATATATAAACAAAGACAACATCTCCTGGTGTGTGCCACTCTTATCTTGTGAATATATTTTCTGAAGACTAAGAAACACTTGCAGGTGTGTGAAAATGCCAAGGAAGCAGAAAAAGTCAAAAGCTGCAAAACAACGCTGGAAGAAGTTCCATGAGATTCACAGTGTACCAATATGTGAACAGGCTGAGTGTGATTTTCCTCAGAGCTCTGCAGAAGACAGTGTGTCTACAAAGACCAATGCTGACAGTGTCAAACAGGCAGGTCAACATGTTCCTGCACATGTACAACAGGTATCTTATGCTGATGCTGTAAAGAGTGGACTGCAGCATGAATTTAATGAACAACATGAGGTGTCAAGTGCCCCACAGGTGGGTTATGCTGATTTTTTGAAAAGAGGCCATCACAGTGATGTGGGAGGACCATCTCATGCAGAAAGAGTGAACCTTGAAAACCAGCCCTCTGTAACACATGTCTGTGCATCTCACAGCCAGGCACATCCCAAATATGGAGACTCCAGAAACAAGCAGTGCACATGTAACTCACTCACATTTCTTGCTTTCCTTCATGAGAATGAAAACATGACTACAGCTGACCTTAATCTGGTCTTGGATAAAGGTGATGTGATGTACAAAGAGGCCAAGAAAAGATTCCCCAAGAGTATTCATTTGGCAACCGATGAGCTGCCAGACAAAGTTGATGCTCGCAGGTCTATGTATCATGTCGACATGACACAGCCTTCCCGGTATGGGACATTTGAAGAACCTCCAGAGGAAGCAGTAGATACCTTTCTCAGCTTAGAAGCAGGACTGAGCTGCCTGTTGTCAGATGTGCAGTATGCGTTACTGATTATGAGTGGATTGTGTATCGCAGTGTTCAGATCCACATCAGGCAAATATGGGTTCTTTGACCCACACTCCAGAACAGCCAGTGGTTTTCCTCTACCACTACAGTCACGTAATCGTGGTACAGCTGTGATGCTGAACTTCACACTCCTCAGTGACATGATTAAGAGGCTCCAAGATTCTTATGAAATGATGGAGATATCACCTTCTTGTAACTATGAGCTGAAGCCTGTGCAGTTCTACAGTATGAGCACAGTCAACCTGAGTGATACTATCACAGACACAGTCTGCAGACCAAAAGCTGCCACTGCTGTGGCACCTACTCACTCTGATACAACTGTTGATGAAGCAAACCCCTCTACTCCAAGGAGAAACACAACCATTGATCTGACTGAGAACATCTTTTGTCAAATGTCCATTTGTGCACCACTGGTGAAACAAAAACAAGTCCACATGACTCAGTTCACATCATATGAAGATCAGAATGAACCTCCTAATATACCAACTGAAGAACTATGGAGTGAATTAAATTTCTTTCCATCGAATGATGCTTTTTCATGTCAATCAAATGCTGCAATAACAAATGTTGCTGCCTGTGATCTTTCTGATATAGTTTTACAAAAACTGAAAAAAGTTAATAAACAACAAAGGCACAAAATGAAAAGAAGATTAATGGCATCAGAGAAACCCAGAAATCAGAGAAAAGAAAACCAAAAAAGGAAAGAACGACAAAAATATGCTTCAAATAAAGATTACAAAGAAAAGAAAAAATCTTGCACAAGCGAGGCATATAAAAACAATCCTGAAGTTAGACAAAAACAACAACAGTATGTTAAAAAACGTTACTGTGAGAATGGAGAATTCAGACAGAAACAACAACAGTATGTTAAAAGACGTTACTGTGAGAATGCAGAATTCAGACAGAAACAACAACAGTATGTTAAAAGACGTTACTGTGAGAATGCAGAATTCAGACAGAAACAACAACAGTATGTTAAAAGACGTTACTGTGAGAATGCAGAATTCAGAAAGAAACAACAACAGTATGTTAAAAGACGTTACTGTGAGAATGCTAAAGTTAGACAGAAACAAAAACAATATATTAAAAGACGTTACTATGAGAATACTGATTTCAGAGAGGAGAAAAAAAGCTATATCACTAAAAGGTATCAAGAGAGCCCAGAATTCAGAGAGAGACAGAGATCTCGAGTGACTCAGCGTTATGCACATGACAACGCATTCAGAGCAAGACACAAACAACTGATGAAACAACTAATGCGAGACAGGTATCAAAGTAATCTTGCATTCAGGATTATGCACAACATGAGATCTGCCATGAAAATAAAAAGGAAATACAGATGGGTGAACAGACAAACCCAAGAGAGTGACAACAGTGTGATCAATGAGGCCATATCTGTGTTCAAATCACAAATCAAAGTTGGACCATCATACCCATGTACTGTCTGTTTCAAGGCTTCATTTCCAAACCAAGTGCGACCCTGCACAAGGTCAAAGTATGGCAAAAACCCACATGTGGTTGCAACATGTTTGTTCATGTTTGTGATGAAAACTGCAGAAATGAGCAGTGCAATGTGCCTGATGAGAGAAAGAGAGAGTGGATTTGTCACACCTGCCACGATCATCTTAAAAATGGATCCATGCCAGCACTTGCTGTTGCCAATAAACTGGAGCTTGCTGATATTCCACCTGAACTGTCTGATCTCAACATACTGGAGAGACATCTCATAGCCAAGTGCATACCATTTGCCAAGATTATTCCTCTTCCCAAAGGCAGACAGAGAGCAATTAGAGGAAATGTGGTCTGTGTCCCATCAGAGGTACAGGAAACTGTTGAAGCACTACCTCGATTGAGAATTAATTCTCAGGTGATGAGAGTAAAACTGAAGAGACGCTTGTCTTACAAAGGTCATCAGCTGTTTCAGACTGTAAGCTGGTCTAAACTTGTGCATGCACTGCATAAACTCAAGCAGATTCATCCACAGTATAAGGATGTGAGCATCAGAGATGATGCTGAGCTATGTGATCCAACTCTTCCTGATGAAGATGAGGATGATGATGATGATGAAAACATGAATGAGGACGATTACGATGAGGCTGATTTAATGGAAATTGACAGCTGTGAGAAAAATGCACTGAGTGAAGCACAAAATAAAAATGAACAGGATATTGACATGTTACCCTGTGATGGTGAACAATCACGTGAACAGATGAGAGATGATTCAGAGCAAGCAGATGGACTGACTAATGGTGGTTTTGCACTCGAGTCCTGTTTGCAGCCCCCTGATGTGGCTGAGGAGATATTATGTTTCAGTGAAGGAATCTACTCTGTTGCTCCTGCAGAGAGAAACAATCCAATAAGTTTTTTCAAAACACCTAAACTGGAGGCCATGGCCTTCCCTGTGCAGTTTCCTACAGGCCAAAACACACTTGATGAAAAAAGGCTGATCAAAGTATCCCCCAGTGGGTATTTCAAATCAAGGCTTTTCTGCATTGATGATCGTTTTGCCAAAGACACAAACTATTTGTTCTTTGCACAGTTTGTGACTGAAATACATTTGGCTACTTCCAGCATGACAATCCAGTTAAGGAAGGCAAAGCCTTTGACCAGAGATGGGAGAAAAATAACCTCAGGCATGTTACAAGATAAACATGAGGTGGAGAAACTGGTGAGAAATAAAGATGCAGTGAGATTCATGCAGCCTCTGAGAGGAACCCCAGCCTATTGGGAGAAAACCACAAGAGATCTTTTTGCCATGATCAGACAGTTGGGAACTCCCACGTTCTTTTGCACATTCTCAGCTGCTGAAATGCGCTGGCCTGAAGTGATTGAGGCAATAACAAGGCAGCAAGGTGAACAAGTCAATTTTGAAGGACTCGACTGGTCAGCAAAGTGTGACATCCTGAGAAGCAATCCTGTCACAACAATGCGCATGTTTGACAAGAGAGTTGAAGCATTATTCAGAGATTTACTCTTATCTCCTGCAGAGCCACTTGGCAAAGTTCTTGACTACTTTTACAGAGTTGAGTTTCAGCACAGAGGAAGCCCACACATACACTGTCTCCTGTGGGTAGAAGGTGCTCCTGTGTTTGAGGAGGATAATGAGCAAACTGTTATTGATTTTATAAACAAATACATCACAGCTCCGCTGCCTGATCCACATAAACAACCTGAACTTTACAAGAAAGTTACAGAAGTGCAAAAACACAGTAAGAACCACACAAAGACGTGCTTTAGGAGTTTAAGCTCCGGGTGCCGTTTTGGTTTTCCCAAACCACCCTGCAATGAGACAATGATCACAAGACCAAGTGAGGATGATGAACTGGAGGTAGAAACAGCAAAGAACAAGCTCAGACCACTGAACCAGCTACTGAATGAACCTGAAACTGCTTCCATGAGTTTAGAGCAGCTCTTGGCAAGATGCAAGTTGACGCATGCAGAATATGAGAGATACCTGAATAAAATGAACACGAGGAGTACGATCATACTAAAGCGTGATCCAAAAGACTCTTGGATAAACGGCTATAATCCACATCTGCTTGAAGCCTGGAACAGTAATATCGACATAAGTTTTGTTCTAGATGCTTTTGGCGCTGCAAATTATTTAATGAAATATATATCAAAAAAAGAGGGCGGGCTATCTGAGTACCTGAAAACTGTCATTGAGAACTCCCATAAGGACAGTGTAAATGAGTGTGATGAAATGAGAGCCGTCATGCAAGCATATTCAAAGAAGCGAGAGATCAGTGCACAGGAGTGTGTTGCTCGTGCATGTGGTCTTCACATGAAGCAATGTTCACGTGCTGTAATATTCATTCCAACTGATGATAATCCTGTGAAAATGAGTCGTCCCCTGTCAGTTCTGGACAACACAACACCTGAGTCTTCCAATGTTTGGATGACATCTTTGAATGACAAATACAAAGCCAGACCTGAAACACCAGAGTATGAGGAGATGTGCATGGCAGACTTTGCTGCTACTTGCAGGATTGTCTATGGCCAACAGACAAAAGGTAAAGATGTTTTGCCCCTTCTCAATGAGATGGGATTTGTGCAACGGCGTAAAAATGATAAGCCTGCTATCATCAGATTTCACCGATGCTCACAAGAAAAACATCCAGAGCAATATTACGGAAGACTGCTTAAACTGTACCTTCCTCATCGTTCAGACCATGAACTGAAAACACCATCTTTGCCAACCTATCAGGCTTTCTATGGTGCTGGCTGTGTACAGCTACCAGGTACTGACCATCTTGAGTACGTGCAACACATTGTCAAAAGAAACAGAGAGAAATATGAGAAAAACAGTGAGGAGATCGAGACCGCTGTTGAGGAATATGAGCAGAACAGAGGTGTGACTGACGAATGGTGTAATCTGGCACCTGAATCAGATCTTGTAAGGTTGCCACTTGTTGAACAAGAAAGAGAGCAAGACAATGAAAATGAACAGGAAGATGTGCCCGACTACAGTCGTCAGGCTGATGCTTCAACAGAAGTCAGAGCCATCAGGGAACCCCCTGCTATTGATCCCACTTTGTTACGTCAGATGTTTCAGAATCTGAATAAGAAGCAAGCCTGCATATTTTATGCAGTTAGAGACTGGTGCATTAAAAGAGTCTGTGCTCTAAATCCAGAGCAGTTTTTCTTTTATATTAATGGTGGTGCTGGAACAGGAAAATCACATCTTATCAAATGCATCTACTCAGAAGCATCTAAGATACTGAGCAAAGTGCCCAGATATGCAGACGACCTTGACATATCAAAACCCACTGTCCTGTTAACTGCTTTCACCGGGACTGCAGCATTTAACATATCTGGAACAACACTGCATTCTCTTCTCAAGCTGCCTAAAAGCTTAAAACCTCCCATTCAGGGACTTGGCAATCAGCTGGATGAAGTCAGATCAGAACTTTTGAATGCTGAAATAATCATCATTGACGAAGTGTCTATGGTGTCAAGACATCTCTTTGCATATGTAGATGCAAGACTCAAACAGATCAAAGGGACTCGGAGACCCTTTGGAGGCATGTCAGTCATTGCTGTTGGAGACTTCTATCAGCTACCCCCAGTGCGACAGTCTAAACCTCTCTGTGTGCACGACCCGTCCGAGATCGACCTGTGGCGGGAGCATTTTCAGATGATCACTCTGACTGAGATTATGCGTCAGAAAGATGATGTTGTCTTTGCTGAGATGCTGAACAGAATCCGTGTGAAAGGAAAGTTGGATGTGCTTTGCGAAGCAGATAGAGATTTGTTGTCACAGGCCATAACTGAACCAGCCGATTGTCCGACTGATGCGTTGCACATTTTTGCAACTAATAAAGAAGTGGATGCGCACAACTCTGCAACACTGGCTCTGCTCCATACTCATATCATTGACATCCATGCAGATGATTATAGAAAGGATCCTAGAACTGGCAGAATGGCACTTCAAGACAGACCATTGAAAGGAGGTAAAAACGAGTTACCAGACACACTGAAAGTTGCAGAAGGAGCTCGTGTCATGCTCACCAGAAACATTGACATACAAAATGGTTTGGTTAATGGAGCTTTTGGAATACTACTTAGAGTAGTTTACTCTGAAAATGACCAACACATCATCAAGCTTGGACTTAAAATGGATAATGAGACATCTGGAAAGAATAACCGAACACCAGCAGACGACATGGTGTACATTGAGAGAGCAGAGGAGAATCTGAAGCAGAAAGGAGTGGTACGAAGACAGTTCCCAGTGAAGCTGGCCTTTGCATGTACAATACATAAGGTACAGGGTATGACAACCACATCAGCTGTTGTCTCTCTTAAGAGCATTTTTGAGCCCGGCATGGCCTACGTAGCTGTCAGTAGAGTGACGTCTCTCAGTGGACTGTATCTTCTTGATATGGAGGAGAAAAAAATATTCACCAACCCAGAAATCCCTGCAGCACTTGAGAACATGAGACAAGCCAACCTTGATGACATGATGCCTCTTCTACACGTGAGACAAACACTGAGCAGGTCAGACGTTTTCACCATTGTTCATCATAATACAGAGGGACTGCCAGCTCACATTAATGACATCAAGAGTCACCATGAATTGTGTCTAGCAGATGTTTTGTGCCTAACAGAAACACACCTGCGGGGCTCTTTTGTCGCAGAGAGTCTCCACTTGGAAAATTACAATTTGTTCAAACGCAACAGACACCTGTCCTACACAAACTTTCCCCAGATGGCAAACAGAAGTGGTGGTGGAGTTGCTGTTTATGTGAAAAGTGACATTCAAGTGCATGAAAAACAGTACATCCATAATGTAACTGACCTTGAATTTCTGGCTTTAAAGGTTGAAGCACCAGTCAGTGCTCTGATTGCAGTTGTGTACAGACCTCCAGACTACACTCTGAGGCCATTCCTGAAAAACCTGGTAAGCCTATTAGACTCATTAGAGATCATGGACTGTCATCCCATCATAGTGTGTGGTGATTTTAATGAGAATGTTTTATCCAGTGCAAACAAACCAATCATGGAGCTGTTTGAGTCTAGGGGATACGCACAGGTCATCACTGCCCCTACCACAGAGAAGAACACACTGCTTGACCTTATTTTCATTTCTCAGCCAGAGCGATGTCTCCATTCTGGAGTCATGAAGACCTACCATAGTTACCATGACCCTGTATACTGTGTATTGTCCTGTGATGATTCATGATCTAGATCTTTGACTACAGTAAGTAATTTCTATATTTTTGAATGACTTAAGAAAGTAGAGCGATATTGAAAAGTTGACTTAAGAAAAAATGCCCTGCATTGCAGTATAATGTTTGAATTGTTTAGATAAAATACAATTAAATGAATTAAGTAATGATATCAGTAAAAGATGACAATTTTATGTATTACAGAAAGTCTAAAAATCAGAAATCTATGAATGTCAGAAAAATCAAATATACCAGTTTAAAACGAACAGTGTAGGCATATCCTCTCTGCAGCCAGGCTTCAACATCCTGCCAGGCTGCCCCAGTCTCACTGTGGCTGGGAGGGAGGGAGGGTGGACCAGAGGATTGCCCACACAACACATAAATGTTCAACAGATTCTTCATTGTTTCTGAGAGAACAACACAGACTAAAGGTTGCTTTTAAAAATAAAATAAAAATAAAAATAAAAATCTAATTACAGCAATAATGACAGTTAAGCCAGTTTATTTGTGCCTCTATTTTGAAATAATATTTACAAAAATGTTATTGATTTTGGTTTGTTATAATCTTTAAACTTTTTCAAAAGTATATGATTATATATTATATTTTTGGACAAATCTTTAGTTGAAACATACATTTTTATGAGCTTTTATCATGTTTCAGCCAGTGCATTTATCAGGGTGGGTCTGGGTCTGGGTTGATAAATGCACTGGCTGATAAGTGCACATTTCTGGCCAGAAATGTTTCAGCAGTTTTACATATGCACTACATATGTTACACTTGCTTTCTGTTACCAGCTGATACCCTACATTTGTATAGACATTGGATGGCGTGAGGCTGGGGAGTTGAGTGGAGTGGGTAGGTGGGAGTTGAGTGGGGGGTTACGGTGGGAGGTTGTTAGGTTTCTTTTTTCTTTGTTTTTTGTTAAGAGAGACACAGTCCTCCTGTGTCTTCTCCAAGCTTCACATGTAAAATCCAACAATGTGAAGCACATAGCAGCCAGAAACTGTAATGCCACAGATCAGAGAGGCTTCATCATCACCATCTTCGTCGTACGATCAGAGCGTGAGACTTCACATCTGGAGCACAGGAGAGATTCTGTGATAAGTCCTCCTTCTAGCTTGTCCCACAAGCAGTCGGTGAGATTTACTCACAACAAAAAGGGTTAATGACATTATTTTCATGAAAACATGTATTAATTCTTTGTAAAGTGTTTAAATTGTGTTTTCACCTGACCTTAGGAGTGTTATGTTGAGTGTATTTTAATGTCTGTACTCAGGTGTTTCCCTCTGTGATCCATCCCCTTCAGAGCTGAGACACTCAGGACTGAACAGACTGCACAGTTTCTGTGACTGAGCCTACAAAACACCTTCTTTGAAACCTCACATGATAGAAGGGCTTTATATTTGCAGCAGCACTACTAAAGGTATTCAGTTTATTACAAGATGTGTTTGTTTCTTAGGACCAGCTCTAAGTGCACACTACCTAACATATACACCTTTCTGTTGATTACAAACCAGCTACTCTGGATCATATGGCCAGTTGGCAGGAATGTTGCTGCAGGAAAACATCCCTGCAGATCACCATCATTGTCAGACTGACTTTGCCTCCTCTGTGCAGTGTCAAGATCCTCCTTAAATGAGTGTGTAAGTTAACATTTTCATTATTTGATTCCCTTTGACAAGTATCACCGGTATTTACATTTACAACTACATATGTTCCTGTTTTCTGCTCTTCGTTTAAAGTCCTCAGCTATCCTGCTTCTGTGCTGCTTGCCACACATCAAACACTGGCCGGATGACAGGGAGGATCCACTCTGAAGTCACTGGACATGATGAGGATCATATGGGACTTTATAGTTTCACAGAAACGTTGTGCTCTTTGATTACAGGTTTTAATGACTGCCTCTCTCTGATCAACAGGCTAAAGAATTGTTTTCATTGTTAGAGCTCTGTACAGTGTATGCTTATTTAATATTTCAACACAGAGCAAACCTTTTATTTATTTATTTATTTATTTAACATATTTTAAATTTGTTTTAATGTTGAATTAACTGTGAGGATTGTTTTAAGTGGGCACTCCGGGTGTCATATGACCAGAAATGTGGTATAATTCTACAGTATGTAAAAAAAAATCTGCTAAGAACAAAACACACCCAAAAACCCCCAAGAGAACTCAAATTCATTCCATGTAATCCAATCTAAAACATTTTAAACTGCTGAACAGCAACACAAACAGTGTTAAAAAACAGTGTTAACAGAATGATTATGATGAGTTTGTGCCAAAGTTTCAGGTCACATGGCACACCTAGAGTGTAGTGTAGGGTATCGGCTGGTAAGTATAGGTTTTTTCATATTTGTGTCCTTAGAGTTCAGATAGATAAAGCCTTGTGTATAATAATTAGTCATAAACACAACTCAAAGTCAGGGACTAACTAAATTTGGGACTTTGTGTCTGAGCCCAGGTTAAAACACAGTGTTAAAAAGCATTTAGTGGCATGGCTGAACAATGCTGTAAATTAATGATACTTATTCATCCATGTTCACAAAAAGGACTAATGTGTTTATTTGATTATTTACATGTATTAAACTGTGTCTCCACCTTAGGCTTTCATTTGAATTTATTCAAAAATCTCTATACAGTTCTCTTTTACCACTGTGTGGACTCTGTTTACAATAAAACATAAAAAAGAATGAGTAATAAAAAAAGATGTGTAGACAGATCAGTAGATTTAGTAGACCGATAGAAACAGCTGTTCAGCCATGTTCTAAGAAACCAACACAATTTAAAGGTTCAGGATTGTGGTTTTAAAAGTTGAATTTTCATGTATTTCATACGTTACTTATTATTTTTATTTATTTATTTAATTTAGTTATTTTTATTTATTTTACTAGTCCTTTTCAGAAAGAAGCTGTAAAATATGACTTAAGATTTTTATGTTATTTTCTATGACATACAAAACAAATTGATGTATGTACTACTATTAAACATAATATATACAATATGTGTGAAAAAACATTATGCTGTATATTAAAGTTTGTATTTTCTCCAGAATGTTTGTTCGTCTCTTAAGTTCATTTCAGTAAATTTCTTTTTACATTTATTTTTATTAAGTTTTTTTTTTTTTTTATAAATTAGAGATTTATAATACATAATTCCACTCTTTAAGTGATTAGAAGAATATTAACTTTTAATATTCATTCAGAGGTTTTCTGACTCTAAATTTTCTTTTGTCATTACTCATCTTTTTCTAATTTACATTTTAAACATGTTCAGCTATTTTCCAACTTCTTCTGTGTGAACATCAGCTTTCAAAAGTTCTGCACTTTTGTTTTCAGGTTAAAAATTCTGTATTTTCCAGCTCATTCAACATTTTTAGGTTAATATTCAGCAATTAATTCATTTCAGTGCATACATTCAGATTCAAGCATTCACACTGCAGTTTCTTCAGAAAATGCACTTTCTAGTTAGTGTGAATGCTTGTAAAAGCATTCACAGTATTGTTCTTCTAATTAGTGTGAATGCTTGTAAAAGTATTCACAGTATTGTTGTTGTAATCTTTATTCTATTTTATTAGTGTGAATGCTTGTAAAAGCATTCACAGTATTGTTCTTCTAATCTTTATTATTCTATTTTATTATTATAGATTCCGTACGTTTTTTGTAGTCTATCTCCTTCAAAACCGTTCAACTTAGAAAAACCATTCAAACACCGTTAGATTCCTCTTCTTTTGGACATGACTGCTTCTACTTTTCTCATTTTTAACATTTATATTTTTTATTTTATTCAACTTTTTTCAACAAAAATTTCCCATGTATTTCAATGGGGAGACCCTTCAAATCCTCATTCAACTTATTCATTTTCAAACTGTATCTACTTCCACATACGTTGACATAGAGCCACCATTCAAACTTTAAAACGAAGAGAAGACTTTCAACTATTCAACTTGTATTTATCTTTTCAACATCTATTATACTTTTTCTTCAGTTCCAGTTTAAGTTTCATGATGTTTTTTCAGCCGTTTCAGAGTTTATAATGGGTGTGTATGGGGCGGAATGTTGGGGCTAGAGTGCGACAGCTCAACTGCTAGAGTGAGAGGAGCAAAAAAATTAATCTTAAAATATTTTTTAAAACTGCTGCTGTGTCCGCAGCGTTTGCTCTACAGGTATGATTTTACCCTCAAAACGTAGCCATCGCTGTCCTCTTTCATCCAATGTGTTTACTATTGTCCTAGGTGTTATGGTTCTTTCATAAATGTCACCAATGCACAGCCTCCTCCCTCCAACTCCTCCATAGACTCTAATGTTAAAATGGCTCAGAAGTACAGGCTGTCTTTACACTGTCACCACGTCCATATATTAAACTCTACAGGCATGAAAACTGAGAATTCAGTAGACTAGACATTGCTGTCGCTCACGGTGAAAGAATTTTGTCAATACGACCTATACTTTTCATTTGGGAACGATTTGTTTGGGGCTGACCTTTCTGTTCATTCTAAGCAGCAAAAGTGAGGTGCATGTCTGTGTGCGTGTGTATGGAGCCATTGGGTGCAGTCACTATAGCAACCAGGCTCACACCTGCCTGCCTAACGAGCTCTGTCTCTCACTGTGCCAAGATTCATCTTAAACACTTCTCTTTCAACTGCTGCTGTGTCCACAGTGTTTGGTCTACAGCCACCATTTTACCCTCAAAACGTCGCCATCGTTCTTCTCTTTCCAACACCGTGTCTTTCAAAGCTCAGACATTTAAACTTTTAAAACTGTGTCGATTCAAGTGGAGGGATCACATTTTAGTCATTCAGTGATTCAAAGAATATGAACTTTTAATATTCATTCAGATGTTTTCTGACTCTAAATAGTCTTTTCTAGATTCTTAGGTTTTTCTAATTTACATTTAAAACATTTTCAGCTCTTTTCCAACTTCTTCTCTGTTGATGTCAGCTTTTAGCAGTTCAGCACTTTTGTTTTCAGGTGCAAATTTCTGTATTTTTCATCTCATTCAACATTTTTAACTTAAAATTCAGCAATTAATTCCTTTCAGTGCATACATTCAGATTCAAGCATTCACACTGCAGTTTCTTCAGAAAATGCACTTTCTAGTTATTATCTTAACGACATGCCGTACGTTTTTTGGCATCTAACTCCTTCAAAACCGTTCAACTTAGAAAAACCATTCAAACACCGTTAGATTCCTCTTCTTTTGGACATGACTGCTTCTACTTTTCTCATTTTTAACATTTATATTTTTTATTTTATTCAACTTTTTTCAACAAAAATTTCCCATGTATTTCAATGGGGAGACCCTTCAAATCCTCATTCAACTTATTCATTTTCAAACTGTATCTACTTCCACATACGTTGACATAGAGCCACCATTCAAACTTTAAAACGAAGAGAAGACTTTCAACTATTCAACTTGTATTTATCTTTTCAACATCTATTATACTTTTTCTTCAGTTCCAGTTTAAGTTTCATGATGTTTTTTCAGCCGTTTCAGAGTTTATAATGGGTGTGTATGGGGCGGAATGTTGGGGCTAGAGTGCGACAGCTCAACTGCTAGAGTGAGAGGAGCAAAAAAATTAATCTTAAAATATTTTTTAAAACTGCTGCTGTGTCCGCAGCGTTTGCTCTACAGGTATGATTTTACCCTCAAAACGTAGCCATCGCTGTCCTCTTTCATCCAATGTGTTTACTATTGTCCTAGGTGTTATGGTTCTTTCATAAATGTCACCAATGCACAGCCTCCTCCCTCCAACTCCTCCATAGACTCTAATGTTAAAATGGCTCAGAAGTACAGGCTGTCTTTACACTGTCACCACGTCCATATATTAAACTCTACAGGCATGAAAACTGAGAATTCAGTAGACTAGACATTGCTGTCGCTCACGGTGAAAGAATTTTGTCAATACGACCTATACTTTTCATTTGGGAACGATTTGTTTGGGGCTGACCTTTCTGTTCATTCTAAGCAGCAAAAGTGAGGTGCATGTCTGTGTGCGTGTGTATGGAGCCATTGGGTGCAGTCACTATAGCAACCAGGCTCACACCTGCCTGCCTAACGAGCTCTGTCTCTCACTGTGCCAAGATTCATCTTAAACACTTCTCTTTCAACTGCTGCTGTGTCCACAGTGTTTGGTCTACAGCCACCATTTTACCCTCAAAACGTCGCCATCGTTCTTCTCTTTCCAACACCGTGTCTTTCAAAGCTCAGACATTTAAACTTTTAAAACTGTGTCGATTCAAGTGGAGGGATCACATTTTAGTCATTCAGTGATTCAAAGAATATGAACTTTTAATATTCATTCAGATGTTTTCTGACTCTAAATAGTCTTTTCTAGATTCTTAGGTTTTTCTAATTTACATTTAAAACATTTTCAGCTCTTTTCCAACTTCTTCTCTGTTGATGTCAGCTTTTAGCAGTTCAGCACTTTTGTTTTCAGGTGCAAATTTCTGTATTTTTCATCTCATTCAACATTTTTAACTTAAAATTCAGCAATTAATTCCTTTCAGTGCATACATTCAGATTCAAGCATTCACACTGCAGTTTCTTCAGAAAATGCACTTTCTAGTTATTATCTTAACGACATGCCGTACGTTTTTTGGCATCTAACTCCTTCAAAACCGTTCAACTTAGAAAAACCATTCAAACACCGTTAGATTCCTCTTCTTTTGGACATGACTGCTTCTACTTTTCTCATTTTTAACATTTATATTTTTTATTTTATTCAACTTTTTTCAACAAAAATTTCCCATGTATTTCAATGGGGAGACCCTTCAAATCCTCATTCAACTTATTCATTTTCAAACTGTATCTACTTCCACATACGTTGACATAGAGCCACCATTCAAACTTTAAAACGAAGAGAAGACTTTCAACTATTCAACTTGTATTTATCTTTTCAACATCTATTATACTTTTTCTTCAGTTCCAGTTTAAGTTTCATGATGTTTTTTCAGCCGTTTCAGAGTTTATAATGGGTGTGTATGGGGCGGAATGTTGGGGCTAGAGTGCGACAGCTCAACTGCTAGAGTGAGAGGAGCAAAAAAATTAATCTTAAAATATTTTTTAAAACTGCTGCTGTGTCCGCAGCGTTTGCTCTACAGGTATGATTTTACCCTCAAAACGTAGCCATCGCTGTCCTCTTTCATCCAATGTGTTTACTATTGTCCTAGGTGTTATGGTTCTTTCATAAATGTCACCAATGCACAGCCTCCTCCCTCCAACTCCTCCATAGACTCTAATGTTAAAATGGCTCAGAAGTACAGGCTGTCTTTACACTGTCACCACGTCCATATATTAAACTCTACAGGCATGAAAACTGAGAATTCAGTAGACTAGACATTGCTGTCGCTCACGGTGAAAGAATTTTGTCAATACGACCTATACTTTTCATTTGGGAACGATTTGTTTGGGGCTGACCTTTCTGTTCATTCTAAGCAGCAAAAGTGAGGTGCATGTCTGTGTGCGTGTGTATGGAGCCATTGGGTGCAGTCACTATAGCAACCAGGCTCACACCTGCCTGCCTAACGAGCTCTGTCTCTCACTGTGCCAAGATTCATCTTAAACACTTCTCTTTCAACTGCTGCTGTGTCCACACTGTTTGCTTTACAGGTATGATTTTATCCTCAAAACGTAGCCATCGCTGTCCTCCTTCATCCAATGTGTTTACTATTGTACTAGGTGTTATGGTTCTTTCATAAATGTCACCAATGCAGAGCCTCCTCCCTCCAACTCCTCCATAGACTCTAATGTTAAAATGGCTCAGAAAGTTCTTTTCAAAATCAGAAGAGCATGGTGTCTTTCCACTGTCACCACGTCCATATAATAAACTCCACAGGCATGAAAACTGAGAATTCAGTAGACTAGACATTGCTGACGCTCACGGTGAAAATTTTTTGTCAATACGACCTGTACTTTTCATTTGGGAGAGATTTGTTTGGGGCTGACTTTTCTGTTCATTTTAAGCAGCAAAAGTGAGGTGCATGTCTGTGATCGTGTGTATGGAGCCATTGGGTGCAGTCACTATAGCAACCAGGCTCACACCTGCCTGCCTAACGAGCTCTGTCTCACTGTGCCAAGATTCATCTTAAACACTTCTCTTTCAACTGCTGCTGTGTCCACAATGTTTGCTCTACAGCCATCATTTTATCCTCAAAACGTCGCCATCGTTCTTCTCTTTCCAACGCCGTGTCTTTCAAAGCTCAGATTTTTAAACTTTTTAAACGGTGTGGATCCAAGTGGAGGGATCACATTTTAGTCATTCAGTGATTCAAAGAATATGAACTTTTAATATTCATTCAGATGTTTTCTGACTCTAAATTTTCTTTAGTCATTACCCATCTTTTTATAATTTACATTTTAAACATTTTCAGCTCTTTTCCAACTTCTTCTGTGTGGATGTCAGCTTTTAGCAGTTCAGCACTTTCTTTTTCAGGTGACAATTTCTGTATTTTTCATCTCATTCAACATTTTTAACTTAAAATTCAGCAATTAATTCATTTCAATGCATACATTCAGATTCAAGCATTCACACTGCAGTTTCTTCAGAAAATGCACTTTCTAGTTGTGTGGATGCCCTCAAGGGCTTCCACACTATTGAGTTCCTGTTTCTCTTTATTGTGTGGATGCCCTCAAGGGCTTCCACACTATTGAGTTCCTGTTTCTCTTTAAACTTTATTCTTTTTCAAGTTGCTCGCGTTTTTCGGCACTTAACTACTCCTCCAGTTTTCAGCCGATTTTCTCCGTTCAAACTCTAAACTGTTCTGCTCTTTCTGCTAATTCCAGCTATATCTTTTGGTGTTTATAACTATTATACTTTTTAAAATATTACACTTTTTTCCTTTAATTTGTCCCATTGAAATGAATGGAGAACTTCCACAATTCTGCTAAAACTTGCTTGGTTTTGAAACTTAACTACATCCTCATACTTTCACCTAGAAACTCCATTCAAACTTTAAAACGTTCTCAAATTATTGGGCTATTCCTGAGTGATTCAGCTTTTTCATATCTTCTACCATTTTAATCTTATCTCTCTTTAAGTGTTCAGTTGCAAAATTGTGATTTTTCAGAAAATACATGCGTTGCTATGGTTGCTATGCAATTAAGTCAGAGTGAGTGCTGGTCCGTTCTGAATTTTCTCTTCATGTCTAAACAACTTCTTGCTACTCGCTCAATTTCCACTCAACCCCCACAAATTATACGTCAAAACGTAGGTATTTTTGCTGGCTTTCAGAAAACGTCACTATCACTGTTGTGGAAGTTACAGATTTTTATCAAATCGCCTCAGACCAACACAAGATCTGAAAACGCTCCATTGACTTTCAATGGAGAGTGTGTTCAAAATCAGCGGTGGATTTCTCTAATGAGAGGCATTTTCAAATCGTCATATCTCTTTAACAAAGCAAAGTTAGGACATGAGGCTTGTGCCAATATATCTTCAGACACTGCTGACACTCACAGTGGAAGCAGTTTTTACAATTATCTTACCGTTGAGCAATGAATTACGTTTGTTTGAGGGGTGGAAATCTGTCCTTCTCTCAGTCTTCAAACTCTGGAAATGAAGCCGTTTCTTCTCTCGTCATATCTCCGCGACGGAGGTAGAACGCAGCCCCCTTTCCTGGTGGCGCAATCAGTAATGACACGGCTCTGCAGCTCAAAGGTCGTGAGTTCAATCCCACCTTGGTCCACGTTTTTTTTTTCACTACAAATTTATACACTATCACAGACCTGTAATTTATATTGCTAATTTATTACAATTCTGCAAAGTTTTATGATTTTAGCAGCTTTTCTAATATGGACCTCAGATTCTTGTTAACGCTCCATGGCAGAAACAAGTACACAGCTTGATGAAGCAGACTGAGGCAGTACCTCTGATTGGTGAATTTGAGCAGAACCAGGTTGTTCTTTCATTTCATTTCATTATTTATTTCACACATGGTTCAACAGTGTTTCTTTTTCTACATACAGAACCTTCTGCCTCTTTTCAGCAGAAATTCTGCTCATTCACCTGATCTCTTGTGTTGGAGTGCCCTCTTGTGGCGCCTTTTGGGTAGTGCCTTAGTAAACGTGAACACTGCAAAGAAGTGGTATCAGACTGGTTTGTAGTGGAGGAATTTGTTGCCAGTTTCTTTCATCTTTAATCCGTATTCATGTTGTAATGTAGTAGTACCACAATATGGCAGAAACACTATGTTTTGGCACAAATACTTTGATTTAGTATACTTTAGCTTCTTCAGCTTCTTCACCCCTTTTCAGCAAAATTTTCATTTTTTTCACCCCTTTTCAGCACAAATTAGAGCTTTTTTGGCTGTATTCAGAAAAAAGACAACTCATTTCTGCAGAAATTCTGCTGATTCACCTCTTTTCTGCAAAATTTTCAGCCTTTTCACCTCTTATCAGCACAATTGTCAGCAGCTTCTGCTCATTTCAGCAGAATTGTCCATCTCTCCACCTCTTCTTTGTAAGAATGACTTTGGCTCAGGGAAATGAATAGCCGCCTTTGAGCAGCAATTCTGCTGATTCATCTCTTTTCAGCGCAACTTATTGCTTCTTTACCTCTTTTCTGCAGAAATTCTGCTGATTCACCTCTTTTCTGCAAAATTTTCAGCCTTTTCACTTCTTCTCAGCACAATTCTCAGCAGCTTCTGCTCATTTACCAAAATTGTCAGTTTCTCCATCTCTTGTTTTTGAGAGAAAGAGTTTGGTTCAGTGAGATGAGCAGCTGCCTTGAGACGAGAACGGCCAGGTTCAAATCCCGGTCATGGCAAAACCTGTTTTCAGTTTTCTCTTTTGTTCTGCCTCTTTTCTGCAGAAATTCTGCTGATTTACCTCTTTTCTGCAAAATTTTCAGCCTTTTCACCTCTTCTCAGCACAAGTCTCAGCAGCTTCTGCTCATTTTAGCAGAATTGTCGGTCTCTCCTCCTGTTTTTTCAGAGAATGAGTTTATCTCAGTGAGATGAGTAGCTGCCTTGAGACCAGGAGGGTCAGGTTCGAATGAGGGTCAGGTTCGAATCCTGCTCAGGGCGACATGTTTTTTTTCACCACCATACAACTTTTTGCAACTTTTAAGCTTTTTCAGCTTTTCAGCAGACAGCTTCAGCATTAAGGCATCCACACAGCATTTTCGCAGGAAATGCAAATTTTTCTAGTTGTGTGGATGCCCTTAAGGGCTTCCACACAATTGTTTTCCTGTTTCTCTTTATTCTTTATTATTCCTGTTGCTTCCGTACGTTTTTCGGCACTTAACTACTCCTCCAGTTTTCAGCCGATTTTCTCAGTTCAAACTCTAAACTGTTCTGCCCTTTCTGCTAATTCCAGCTATGACTTTTGGTGTTTATTACTATTATACTTTTTTAAAATATTACACTTTTTTCCTTTAATTTGTCCCATTGAAATGAATGGGAAACTTCCACAATTCTGCTAAAACTTGCTTGTCTTTCAAACTTAACTACGTTCTCATGCTTTCACCTAGAAACTCCATTCAAACTTTAAAATGTTCTCAGATTATTGGGCTATTCCTGTCTGATTCAGCTTTTTCAGATCTTCTACCGTTTTAATCTTATCTCTCTTTAAGTTTTCAGTTGTAAAATTGTGATTTTTCAGAAAATACATGCGTTGCTATGGTTGCTATGCAATTAAGTCAGAGTGAGTGCTGGTCCGTTCTGAATTTTCTCTTCATGTCTAAACAACTTCTTGCTACTCACTCAATTTCCACTCAACCCCCACAAATTATACATCAAAACGTAGGTACTTTTGCTGGCTTTCAGACAATGTCACTATCTTTATTGTGAGATTTACCGTTTTTTCGCAATTTGCCTCGGAGTGACACAAGGTCTCAATACTCCCCATTCAAAGTCTATGGGGAGGTTTTGAAATTCAGAGCTGAAATTCTGAAACGGGAGGCATTTTCAAATCGCCATATCTCTTTAACAAAGCAAAGTTAGGACATGAGGCTTGTGCCAGTATATCTTCAGACACTGCTGACACTCACAGTGGAAGCAGTTTTTACAATTATCTTACCGTTGAGCAATGAATTACGTTTGTTTGAGGGGTGGAAATCTGTCCTTCTCTCAGTCTTCAAACTCTGGAAATGAAGCCGTTTCTTCTCTCGTCATATCTCCGCGACAGAGGTAGAACGAGCTATGAAAATCGCAGTCAAAATACACCAAAGTCCGCTGATTCACCCAGTCCAAGAATTATGCTGCTAGCCCTCCTAGTTTTTGAGTTACACGACGTTTTGTAACTCCAAAAAACGGCGTTTTTCGCCTCTCACCGCGATCTATTTTCTGACTGCCCAAGTATCTGTCTTTCAGACCGCCGCCCCCTTTCCAGGTGGCGCAATCAGTAATGACACGGCTCTGCAGCTCAAAGGTCGTGGGTTCAATCCCACCTTGGTCCACGATTTTTTTTTTTTCACTACAAATTTATACACTATCACAGACCTGTAATTTATATTGCTAATTTATTACAATTCTGCAAACTTTTATGATTTTAGCAGCTTTTCTAATATGGACCTCAGATTCTTGTTAACACTCCATGGCAGAAACAAGTACACAGCCTGATGAAGCAGACTGAGGCAGTACCTCTGATTGGTGAATTTGAGCAGAACCAGGTTGTTCTTTCATTTCATTTCTTTATTTATTTCACACATGGTTCAACAGTGTTTCTTTTTCTACATACAGAACCTTCTGCCTCTTTTCAGCAGAAATTCTGCTCATTCACCTCTTCTCTTGTGTTGGAGTGCCCTCTTGTGGCGCCTTTTGGGTAGTGCCTTAGTAAACGTGAACACTGCAAAGAAGTGGTATCAGACTGGTTTGTAGTGGAGGAATTTGTTGCCAGTTTCTTTCATCTTTAATCCGTATTCATGTTGTAATGTAGTAGTACCACAATATGGCAGAAACACTATGTTTTGGCACAAATACTTTGATTTAGTATACTTTAGCTTCTTCAGCTTCTTCACCCCTTTTCAGCAAAATCTTCATTTTTTTCACCCCTTTTCAGCACAAATTCCAGCTTTTTTGGCTGTATTCAGAAAAAAGACAACTCTTTTGAGCAGAAACTCTGCTGATTCATCTCTTTTCAGCGCAAGTTTCTGCTTCTTTGCCTCTTTTCTGCAGAAATTCTGCTGATTCACCTCTTTTCTGCAAAAGTTTCAGCCTTTTCACCTCTTATCAGCACAATTGTCAGCAGCTTCTGCTCATTTCAGCAGAATTGTCCGTCTCTCCACCTCTTCTTTGTAAGAATGACTTTGGCTCAGGGAAATGAATAGCCGCCTTTGAGCAGAAATTCTGCTGATTCATCTCTTTTCAGCGCAACTTATTGCTTCTTTACCTCTTTTCTGCAGAAATTCTGCTGATTCACCTCTTTTCTGCAAAATTTTCAGACTTTTCACTTCTTCTCAGCACAATTCTCAGTAGCTTCTGCTCATTTACCAAAATTGTCAGTTTCTCCATCTCTTGTTTTTGAGAGAAAGAGTTTGGTTCGGTGAGATGAACAGCTGCCTTGAGACGAGAACGGCCAGGTTCAAATCCCGGTCATGGCAAAACCTGTTTTCAGTTTTCTCTTTTGTTCTGCCTCTTTTCTGCAGAAATTCTGCTGATTTACCTCTTTTCTGCAAAATTTTCAGCCTTTTCACCTCTTCTCAGCACAATTCTCAGCAGCTTCTGCTCATTTTAGCAGAATTGTCGGTCTCTCCTCCTCTTTTTTGAGAGAAAGAGTTTAGCTCAGTGAGATGAGTAGCTGCCTTGAGACCAGGAGGGCCAGGTTCGAATCCTGCTCAGGGCGACATGTTTTTTTTTCACCACCATACAACTTTTTGCAACTTTTCATCTTTTTCAGCTTTTCAGCAGACAGCTTCAGCGTTAAGGCATCCACACAGCATTTTCGCAGGAAATGCAAATTTTTCTAGTTCTTTATCTTTTCTTCATCTTCAAGTTGCTTCCGTACGTTTTTCGGCACTTAACTACTTAAGCAGTTTTCAGCCGATTTTCTCCGTTCAAACTCTATACTGTTCTGCTCTTTCTGCTCTTTGCTGCTATGACTTTTGGTGTTTATTACTATTATACTTTTTAAAATATTACACTTTTTTCCTTTTTTTTGTCCCATTGAAATGAATGGAAAACTTCCGCAATTCTGCTAAAACTTGCTTGTTTTTGAAACTTAACTACTTCCTTATACTTTCACCTAGAAACTCCATTCAAACTTTAAAATGTTCTCAGATTATTGGGCTATTCCTGAGTGATTCAGCTTTTTCAGATCTTCTACCGTTTTAATCTTATACCTCCTTAAGTTTTCAGTTGCAAAATTGTGATTTTTCAGAAAATACATGCGTTGTTATGGTTGCTATGCAATTAACTCAGAGTGGACAGTGAAACTTTCTGAATTTTCACCACTTGTCCGAACAACTTCTTGCTACTCGCTCAACTTCCACTCAACCCCCACAAATTATACATCAAAACGTAGGTATTTTTGCTGGCTTTCAGAAAATGTCACTATCATTCTTGTGGGATTTACACATTTTTTGTAAATCTCCTCAGAGCAACACAAAGTCTGAAAACTCTCCATAGAAAGTCAATGGAGAGCTTGTTCAAAATCAGCGCTGGATTTCTCTCATGACAGGCATTTTCAAATCGTCATATCTCCTTAACGAAACAAAGTTGAGACATGACGCTTGTGCCAATATATCTTCAGACATCCCTGATGCTCACAATTCAAGAATTTCTTTCTCACCTATTACCGTTTGGCCATGAATTACACTTGTTGGAGGATAGGAAATTTGTCCCTCGCTCAGATCTGTTCAGATTTCAAACTCTGGAAATGAGGCACTTTTTTCTCTCGTCAGATCGTTTTGATGGATTTCAACAGAGACCTGAAAATTTCCATGACTGTTCACCAAAGCCTGCTGTTTCTTACGGTGAAAGAATGATTTTGATGCTCCATACAGATTTAGAGTTACAAAACGTTGTTTGAGGGCAGGTCAAAGCAGTTTTGCTTTGCCTCTACTCAGTTACAGTGTATTACAAGTAATATATCTTCAATAATTTATATTTTATCTCTGAATTATGAAGACCTGCAGATTTCCCCATCTCTTCTGAACAAAACGGTGTCAGAATGACCGTTCTAGCTCCTACAGTTAGGAAATTATGGCCATTTGTTCGAGGGGAATCCTGAATGTGAGAAATACACTGAAGGAAACCCATAGCTCTCTCTGTGTCTGTGTGTGTAAGTGCTGATTACAGCAGGTGCAGCCAATTTAGCTGACCTAGATATACCAAGCCCAGACTCTTAACAGCCCCTGTACACTTTGCTCTCTGTGTATGTGTGTGTGTGTGTGTGTATCAATATCTCTCCCATGTTAAAGTATTACTCCTCCATAATAGTATTTGTGCTAAATCAAAGTACTTCTACTTCATCTTAGTACTTCTGCTCAATCATAGTATTTCTGCTAAATCATAGTATTTTTGAAAAATCATGTTGTTTGTGCCAAATCATGGTTTTGGGGCAAAACCATAATATTTATTTCATGTTATAGTATTACTACTAAGTGGAGGAATGTCTGTTATGTTATAGTATATTTGCTGAATACAATATATCTGCCAAATCATAGTATTTATCCCAAATCATAGTATTTATGCAAAATTACAGTATTTCTGCTAAAAAGCAGAAATAGACATTTCTGCTAAAAGGTACTATGTTAAAACATAGTATTTCTGCTAAATCATAGTATTTGTGCCAAATCATAGTATTTATAGCAAATCATAGTATTTGTGCCCAAACATAGTATTTCTGCCAAATTGTAGTATTCCTTCAAAATCATAGTATCACTGCAATTTCGGAGTATTTGAGCAAAATCGTAGTATTTGTGCAAAAACATACTATGTCTGCTTAATCACAGTATATCTGTTATGTTATTGTACTACTACTAAGGCATAGTATTTCTACCTAATCATAGTATTCCTTCAAAATCATAGTATTACTGCAATTTCATAGTATTTGAGCAAAATCGTAGTATTTGTGCAAAAACATTCTATGTCTGCAAAATCACAGTATATCTGTTATGTTATAGTATTACTACTAAGGCATAGTATTTCTACCTATATATAGTATTCCTTCAAAATCAAAGTATTACTGCAATTTCATAGTATTTGAGCAAAATCGTAGTATTTGTGCAAAAACATACTATGACTGCTAGACCACAGTATATCTGTTATGTTATAGTATTACTACTAAGGCATAGTATTTCTACCTAATCATAGTATTCCTTCAACATAATAGTATCACTGCAATTTTATAGTATTTGAGCGAAATCGTATTATTTTTGCAAAAACATATTGTCTGTTAAATCACAGTATATGTGTTATGTTATAGTATTACTACTAAGGCATAGTATTTCTACCAAATCATAGTATTCCTTCAAAATCATAGTATTACTGCAATTTCATAGTATTTGAGCAAAATCGTAGTATATGTGCAAAAACATACTATGTCTGCAAAATCACAGTATATCTGTTATGTTAAAGTGTTACTACTAAGTCACAGTATTTCTGCCAATTCGTAGTATTTGTACCAAATCATGGTACTTGTGCAAATCATAGTATTCGAACCAAAACATAGTATTTGTACGAAATCATATTATTTCTTCTAAATCATAGTATTTCAATCAAATCTCAGTAGTTGTGCTGAAACGCAGTATTATTGCCAAATCATAGTATTTGTACTGAAACATAGTATTTGTGCCAAAAGAGTATTTCTACTAAATCATAGTACTTGTGCCCAATCATAGTATTTCTGCCACATTGTGCTAGTTATGCAAAAACATAGACTGTCTGCAAAATCATAGTATATCTATTATGTTATAGTATTATTACTAAGTCGTAGACTCTCTATTTTGTTATAGTATATCAGCTGAATACAGTATATGTGCCAAATCATAGTATGTATAGCAAATCATAGTATTTGTGCTAAAACATAGTATTTCTGCCACATTATAGTATTTGTGTAAAACCAGAATGTCTGCAAAATCATCATATATCTGTGATGTTATAGTATTACTACTAAGGCATAGTATTTCTTCAAAATTATACTATTTTTGCAGAAACATTGTACTTCTGGTAAATCATAGTATTTCTACTAAATAATAGTATTTCTGCCAAATCATAGTATTTGTGCCAAAATATTGTATTTGTACAAAGTCATAATATTTCTTCTAAATCATAGTATTTCAATCAAATCTCAGGAGTTGTGCTAAAACGCAGTATTATTGCCAAATCATAGTATTTGTACCCAAACATATCAGTTCAACTTATTTAACTCTTCTCAACAGCCCAACACCTCTTCTTCACCCCGTTTCAGCAGAATTGTGAGTTTTTTCACCCCTTTTCAGCACAAATTCCAGCTTTTTCAGGTGTTTTCAACAGAAATCTCTTTTTTAGCAGACATTCTGCTGATTCACCTGTTTTCAGTGTAACGTTCTACTTCTTTACCTCTTTTCAGTAGAAATTCTGCTGATTCACCTATTTTAAGCAGAATTTTCAGCCTTTCACCTCTTATCAATACAAATCTCAGTATCTTCTGCTCATTTCAGAGGAAACCTTTTCACCTCTCCTCTTTTCAGTACAAATTTGAACTTCTGTACCCCTTTGAAGCAGAATTTTTGCCTTTTCACCTCTTTTCAGCAAAAGTTTCTGTTTTTTCACTTGTTTTCAGCATAATTTTTCAGTTTCTTTACTGCCATACAATTTTTGCAGCTTTTCATCTTTTTCAGTCATTTTCAGCAGACAGCTTAAGCGTTCCGGCATCCACACAGCATTTTCGCAGGAAATGCAAATTTTTCTAGTTATTATTCTATTTTATATATCCCGTACGTTTTTTGGCATCTAACTCCTTCAAAACCGTTCAACTTAGAAAAACCATTCCAACACAGGATTTGTTTGGGCCTGACTTTTCTGTTCATTTTAAGCAGCAAAAGTGAGGTGCATGTCTGTGTGCGTGTGTATGGAGCCATTGGGTGTAGTCACTATAGCAACCAGGCTCACACCTGCCTGCCTAACGAGCTCTGTCTCTCACTGTGCCAAGATTCATCTTAAACACTTCTCTTTCAACTGCTGCTGTGTCCACAGTATTTGCTCTACAGCCATCATTTTACCCTCAAAACGAAGCCATCGTTGTTCTCTTTACAACACAGTGTCTTTCAAAGCTCAGAGATTTAAACTTTTTAAACTGTGTGGATCCAAGTGGAGGGATCACATTCTAGTCATTCAGTGATTCAAAGAATATGAACTTTTAATATTCATTCAGATGTTTTCTGACTCTAAATTTTCTTTTCTCATTACTGAGGTTTTTCTAATTTACATTTAAAACACTTTCAGCTCTTTTCCAACTTCTTCTGTGTGGATGTCAGCTTTTAGCAGTTCAGCACTTTTGTTTTCAGGTGAAAATTTCTGTATTTTTCATATCATTCAATATTTTTAACTTAAAATTCAGCAATTAATTCATTTCAGTGCATACATTCAGAGTCAAGCATTCACACTGCAGTTTCTTCAGAAAATGCACTTTCTAGTTAGTGTGAATGCTTGTAAAAGCATTCACAGTATTGTTCTTCTAATCTTTATTATTAGTGTGAATGCTTGTAAAAGCATTCACAGTATTGTTCTTCTAATCTTTATTATTATTATATTTTATTCTTCCGTACGTTTTTTGTAGTCCTACTCCTTCGAAACCGTTCAACTTAGAAAAACCATTCAAACACCGTTAGATTCTTCTTCTTTTGGACACGACTGCTTCTATTTTTCTCATTTATAACATTTATATTTTTAATTTTATTCAACTTTTTCCAACAAAAATTTCCCATGTATTTCAATGGGGATACCCTTCAAATCCTCCTTCAACTTATTCATTTTTAAACTCTTATTACTTCCACATACGTTGACATAGAGCCTCCATTCAAACTTTAAAACAAAGACAAGACATTCAACTATTCAACTTGTATTCATCTTTTCAATATCTATTATACTTTTTCTTCAGTTCCAGTTTAAGTTTCATGATGTTTTTTCACCCGTTTCAGAGTTTATAATGGGTGTGTATGGGACGGAATGTTGCTGCTAGAGTGAGACAGCTCAACTGCTAGAGTGAGAGGAGCGAAAAAATTAATCTTAAAATCTTTTTTAAAACTGCTGCTGTGTCCGCAGCGTTTGCTCTACAGGTATGATTTTACCCTCAAAATGTAGCCATCGCTGTCCTCTTTCATCCAATGTGTTTACTATTGTACTAGGTGTTATGGTTCTTTCATAAATGTCACCAATGCACAGCCTCCTCCCTCCAACTCCTCCATAGACTCCAATGTTAAATTGGCTCAGAAAGTTCCTTTGAAAATCAGAAGAGCATGGTGTTTTTACACTGTCACCACGTCCATATAATAAACTCCACAGGCATGAAAATTGAGAATTTGGTAGACTGGACATTGCTGCCGCTCACGGTGAAAGAATTTTGTCAATACGACTTGTACTTTTCATTTGGGAACGATTTGTTTGGGGCTGACTTTTCTGTTCATTTTAAGCAGCAAAAGTGAGGTGCATGTCTCTGTGCGTGTGTATGGAGCCACTGGGTGCAGTCACTATAGCAACCAGGCTCACACCTGCCTGCTTAACGAGCTCTGTCTCTCACTCTGCCAAGATTCATCTTAAACACTTCTCTTTCAACTGCTGCTGTGTCCACAGTGTTTGGTCTAGAGCCATCATTTTACCCTCAAAACGTAGCCATCGTTCTTCTCTTTCCAACAGCGTGTCTTTCAAAGCTCAGAGATCTAAACCTTTAAAACTGTGTGGATCCAAGTGGAGGGATCACATTTTAGTCATTCAGTGATTCAAAGAATATGAACTTTTAATATTCATTCAGATGTTTTCTGACTCTAAATTTTCTTTTCTCATTTCTTAGGTTTTTCTAATTTACAATTAAAACATTTTCAGCTATTTTCCAACTTCTTCTCTGTGGATTTTAGCTTTTAGCAGTTCAGCACTTTTATTTTCAGGTGAAAATTTCTCTATTTTTCATCTCATTCAAAATTTTTAAGTCAAAATTCAGCAATTAATTTATTTCAGTGCATACATTCAGATTCAAGCATTCACACTGCAGTTTCTTCAGAAAATGCACTTTCTAGTTATTAGTGTGAATGCTTGTAAAAGCATTCACAGTATTGTTCTTCTAATCTTTATTATTATATTTTATTCTGGATTCCGTACGTTTTTCGCCGTCTATCTCCTTCAAAACCGTTCAACTTAGAAAAACCATTCAAACACCGTTAGATTCCTCTTCTTTTGGACATGACTGCTTCTACTTTTCTCATTTTTAACATTTATATTTTTAATTTTATTCAACTTTTTTCAACAAAAATTTCCCATGTATTTCAATGGGGAGACCCTTCAAATCCTCATTCAACTTACTCATTTTCAAACTGTATCTACATCAACATACGTTGACATAGAGCCACCATTCAAACTTTAAAACGAAGACAAGACATTCAACTATTCAACTTGTATTTATCTTTTCAATATCTGTTATACTTTTTCTTCAGTTCCAGTTTAAGTTTCATGATGTTTTTTCAGCCGTTTCAGCGTTTATAATGGGTGTGTATGGGACGGAATGTTGGGGCTAGAGTGAGACAGCTCAACTGCTAGAGTGAGAGGAGCGAAAAAATTAATCTTAAAATCTTTTTTAAAACTGCTGCTGTGTCCGCGGCGTTTGCTCTACTGGTCTGATTTTACCCTCAAAACGTAGCCATCGCTGTCCTCTTTCATCCAATGTGTTTACTATTGTCCTAGGTGTTATGGTTCTTTCATAAATGTCACCAATGCACAGCCTCCTCCCTCCAACTCCTCCATAGACTCTAATGTTAAAATGGCTCAGAAGGTTCGTTTGAAAATCAGAAGAGCATGGTGTTTTTACACTGTCACCACGTCCATATAATAAACTCCACAGGCATAAAAACTGAGAATTAGGTAGACTGGACATTGCTGCCGCTCACGGTGAAAGAATTTCGTCAATAGGACCTGGAGCCAATGGGTGCAGTCACTATAGCAACCAGGCTCACACCTGCCTGCCTAACGAGCTCTGTCTCTCACTGTGCCAAGAATCATCTTAAACACTTCTCTTTCAACTGCTGCTGTGTCCACAGTGTTTGGTCTACAGCCATCATTTTACCCTCAAAACGAAGCCATCGTTGTTCCCTTTACAACACCGTGTCTTTCAAAGCTCAGAGATTTCCACTTTTTAAACTGTGTGGATCCAAGTGGAGGGATCACATTCTAGTCATTCAGTTATTCAAAGAATATGAACTTTTAATATTCATTCAGATGTTTTTTGACTCTAAATTTTCTTTTCTCATTTCTTAGGTTTTTCTGATTTATATTTTAAACATTTTCAGCTATTTTCCAACTTCTTCTGTGTGGTTGTCAGCTTTTAGCAGTTCAGCACTTTTGTTTTCAGGTGAAAATTTCTGTATTTTTCATCTCATTCAACATTTGTAACTTAAAATTCAGCAATTAATTCATTTCAGTGCATACATTCAGATTCAAGCATTCACACTGCAGTTTCTTCAGAAAATGCACTTTGTAGTTATTATATTTTATTCTTCCGTACGTTTTTTGTAGTCCTACTCCTTCAAAACCGTTCAACTTAGAAAAACCATTCAAACACCGTTAGATTCCTCTTCTTTTGGACACGACTGCTTCTATTTTTCTCATTTTTAACATTTATATTTTTAATTTTATTCAACTTTTTTCAACAAAAATTTCCCATGTATTTCAATGGGGAGACCCTTCAAATCCTCATTCAACTTACTCATTTTCAAACTGTATCTACATCAACATACGTTGACATAGAGCCACCATTCAAACTTTAAAACGAAGACAAGACATTCAACTATTCAACTTGTATTTATCTTTTCAATATCTGTTATACTTTTTCTTCAGTTCCAGTTTAAGTTTCATGATGTTTTTTCAGCCGTTTCAGCGTTTATAATGGGTGTGTATGGGACGGAATGTTGGGGCTAGAGTGAGACAGCTCAACTGCTAGAGTGAGAGGAGCGAAAAAATTAATCTTAAAATCTTTTTTAAAACTGCTGCTGTGTCCGCAGCGTTTGCTCTACAGGTCTGATTTTACCCTCAAAACGTAGCCATCGCTGTCCTCTTTCATCCAATGTGTTTACTATTGTACTAGGTGTTATGGTTCTTTCATAAATGTCACCAAAGCACAGCCTCCTCCCTCCAACTCCTCCATAGACTCTAATGTTAAAATGGCTCAGAAGGTTCGTTTGAAAATCAGAAGAGCATGGTGTTTTTACACTGTCACCACGTCCATATAATAAACTCCACAGGCATGAAAACTGAGAATTAGGTAGACTGGACATTGCTGCCACTCACGGTGAAAAAATTTCGTCAATAGGACCTGTACTTTTCATTTGGGAGCGATTTGTTTCGACCTGACTTTTCTGTTCATTTTAAGCAGCAAAAGTGAGGTGCATGTCTGTGAGCGTGTGTACTGAGCCATTGGGTGCAGTCACTATAGCAACCAGGCTCACACCTGCCTGCCTAACGAGCTCTGTCTCTCACTGTGCCAAGATTCATCTTAAACACTTCTCTTTCAACTGCTGCTGTGTCCACAGTGTTTGGTCTACAGCCATCATTTTACCCTCAAAACGAAGCCATCGTTGTTCTCTTTACAACACAGTGTCTTTCAAAGCTCATAGATACAAACTTTTTAAACTGTGTGGATCCAAGTGGAGGGTTCACATTTTAGTCATTCGGTTTTTCAACGAATATGAACTTTTAATATTCATTCAGACGTTTTTCGACTCTAAATTTTCTTTTCTCATTTCTTAGGTTTTTCTAATTTTTATTGAAAAACTTTTCAGCTATTTTCCAACTTCTTCTGTGTGATTGTCAGCTTTTAGCAGTTAAGCACTTTTGTTTTCAGGTTAAAAACTCTGTATTTTCCAGCTCATTCAACATTTTTAGTTTAAAATTCAGCAATTAATTCATTTCAGTGCATACATTCAGATTCAAGCATTCACACTGCAGTTTCTTCAGAAAATGCACTTTCTAGTTATTATTTAAATTATTTAAGTAATGCTTCTGTTCAGTCATAATGCTTGTATTCTTTATGTTTCTTTTAATTGCAATGTGATACTTAGACTAGACTACTGTTTTGGGTTAGGTTAGCAATGTCTCATTATTTCTATGGTTACTCATCTCCACGGAGCTGTAAGCTACTGTAGGCTACTCTCTGTTGCACTTAGTGCGCCTAATTTTGAATGTGCATCTGAAGCTCATCTCTGATTGGATAATGACGTGAGGGCGGGAGGAGAAGAGCGCCTAGTTCATGACTATAGCTAACGAGCCAGCACGCACCATTTGCTGAGTGGAGAGAGAAGACGGGAGCAGAAAACGTCGAACTTTTAGCAACTAAGTTTGTAGGACAAATTACAAACATATGATTTAAAGTGGTTTTTTGAGGATCTGAGTTTGTTCGTCAGAAAGTTTGCACGGTAAGTTTTATATCTTGGCGACTTTTTTTTTCGAGATAAAAGCACCAGTTGATATTTAGACCAATGCTCGATAACCTAGCGCTAGCATGCTAGTTCAGCTGAAAAGCACGGGCAAACTTTTGAAATACTAAAAATGATCATCTGCGTCTTTTGTAAAAAGGTATTGGTCACATTAAGAGGCTATGTACTACATTGCAGAGTGCATAAGAATGAGCCTTGTTGTCTTTTTAAATGTGTTGGCGCCAATTGCAGTCAAACATTCACCACGTACTCTGCTTTCAAGGGGCATTTTTATCGTGTGCACAATGCACCTGCACTTCAAGCTGCTCCTAAAGCTCTTGTTGCAGATTTAAAATGTGCGGTTTCATTATGTGCCCGCCATTTTCAAACAGTGAAAGAGCTAGTGTCTCACTTAAATGATCATATTGCAGAGGGCAGGTCTGTGTCATGTCCAGTAAGTGGTTGTAAGCATGTGTTTACAAAAAAAGTCATCATTTACTTCTCACATGTGTAGGAAGCATAAAGCATGTTCCCCAGATGGTATTGATGACATGTACAAGGAATCTCAACCTCAGCCCCCAAATGACAGTACAGAATATTCAGAAAACACACATGAAGCCATGCCATCTGCTAGTTCAGCCAGTGATATGCCAGAGAACAATAGTCAGTCTTATCTCAGAAACATGTGTCTCTTTTACCTTAAACTGCAAGGACAGCTGCTAATTCCTGCCTCTACTATACAGACTATTGCTGAGGAAATGCAGAATGTGCACGAATTGGGTCAAGCCTACACAATAAATAAGGTAAGTTGTTTACTAAAAAATGAAATGAACCTATCAGATGAAGCAGTCACTAAAATCTGTGACTGCATTAAAGAGTCAGATTTGTTCTCTGCTTGCCATCAGGGACAACTAGGAACAACACACACCAGAAATCAAACATTCAAGAAAATGTTTAAATACACAGAACCCAAGAAGGTGCCATTGGGAATGGATGAAAACATGACCGAAAAATTTGCTTACTACATACCAGTGGGAGAAACTCTGAAGAGCTTTTTAGAGTCACAGTTATGGAGGGATACACAGTCACAACAGTTTGGGGGTCCTGATGTAGAGATTTTTAAGGATTTATATGATGGAAAAAATTTCAAATGTCACCAGTTCTTTAATGAAAACCCTGAAAGCCTCAAACTGATTTTGTACCAAGATTCATTTGAGGTAGTGAATCCCCTGGGTTCTGCTAAAAAGACGCACAAACTTCTTGCAGTCTATCTGTCATTAGCAAATTTACCCATTCATTTGCGTTCAAATACAGATAATGTTTTTAGTCTTGTTGTGTGTTGAGAATGACTTCAAGCGTTTTGGAATGGCCAAAGTTTTTTCAGAGTTGTTGGCAGATCTGAAATCCTTGGAGACAGATGGAATAGATGTAGATGGAGAAACAGTAAAAGGGGGTCTTTACTGTATTGCTGGGGACAACTTGGGTTCTCATTGCATAGGAGGGTTTACAGAAAACTTCAGCTGCTCTCAATATTTTTGCAGGTACTGTGAAGTAACACGAAGTGAGTTTTATGCTGATCCGAATGCCTGTGGTCCTCCACGCACTCCAGAGACATATGACGCGGCTGTTGCTGATCTCCAGTCTGAAACTATCCAAGACGTCAGAGGAATAAAGGTAAACTCCATCTTCAATACCCTTCAGTCTTTTCACGTATCCCAGCCTGGTCTCCCACCTTGTCTGGGTCATGACCTCTTTGAAGGAGTTGTGTCATATGATCTAGCACTGTACCTGAAGAACATTATAAAAAATAAAAAATGGTTCACATACTCCCTTTTAAACAGACGCATTAAACAGTTTAAATATAAAGGATCCGAAGCACTTACAAAGCCATGTACTGTCAAACCTGACGGATCCAAATTATCAGGGCAAGCCGTTCAAAACTGGAACCTTTTGAGATTGCTGCCAGTTTTGATTGGTGACAAAGTACAAAACCATGAGGACGAAGTATGGCAGTTAGCTCTCCAGTTGAAAGACATTGTGGATCTTATTTGTGCTCAGAGCATTTCCTTGTCCCAGATAGCATTTGCTGACATCTTGATCCAAGAATATTTGGAGATGAGAAAGATGTTGTTTCCTGGAATTCAACTTAAACCCAAGCACCACTATTTGCGCCATTATTCAGCACTGTTGTTGAAATTTGGTCCATTGATGAGGTTATGGACGCTTAGGTTTGAATGTAAACACAGTTACTTTAAAAGACGTGCCAGACACTTGAAAAGCTTCAAAAATATTTGTCAAACTTTGTCAACACGTCATCAGATGTATCAGGCTTATCTTTTAGCTGGGCAAGAATGCCGTGAACTGCTGCAAGTGAAGGAGAGCTGTGTGTTTTATCCCAACCTCTACAGTCACACTATTCAGCATGCAGTCAGGGAGTTAGCCTTTTCAGAAAGCAATACCACAGTTACCACAGACATTCAGTACAAGGGCACTGCATATAAAAAGGGACAGTTTCTTGTGTACAGAAATGACGAGTGTATGGAGTTTGGTGAACTTCTACTCATCTTGATTCAAAATGACACATCTGTGTATGTTCTAATGGATATCCACAAAGGCATCTTCCTCTCAGAATACCATCTGTATTCTGTGACAAAGGACAGTCTTGGGTTACAGTGTATCAACATTAATGACCTGCCTGATTTCTATCCTTTGGTATCATACATTCTTGAAGGATACAGAGTCATTCCACTAAAGCACAGTATTGTGGCAAAATAATGTCCAACTAATAGCTCACTTCTCACTGTAAATAGTTTAACATTAATATAAGTGTTACCTGATCCATACCCTGCTCCATTAAGTGTATGAACTATGTGATTTTCTATTTTGTTTGGAGGTGGCATTTCTTCTTCATTGCAAGTATGAGTGACTCAGAGCGAACCTTCCTAGATGTCGCCATCACGGAAGTCCTACCAGAACTTCAAGCGGTGAACAAAAACATCCTGGAAGAGCACTTGCAGTCCATTGGAGTTGAGACAAGTGATGATCTACTCTTCATAACGGAGGCAGATTTGATGACAGTATTAAGACCTGTACAAGCAAGAAAGCTTCTTTCTGCTTGGAAACAGAAATGTAAGTAAAAACAACAGACAACTCTTCAAAATAAAAAGTAGAGATGGTCATGGAAAGACATACAGTGTGAATCATAATTGTATTTTTGTTTTTTGTAATTTAAAGACCAAACTCCAGAGAACAGCTCACTGTCATCTGTGGAAGCCTCATCCACCCAGTCGCTGTCATTGCTCTCTATTTCACCCCAAAGTCTATCGTCGACCTCCTCCAGCAGCCCAGGATGTGACACACATTGGGATGACAACTTTGAAATTCCATGGAGTAAACTTCCTGCAGAAGTGATGCATTTTCTGGAGAGGGGGAAAAGGCCTCGCCCAAAACTGAGGAGGCAAATGGTCCGGATTGTTGTGACTGAGATGATGGAAAAATGCCCTCATGTAGGTAGAAAACATTCAGTTGACGTTGCAAAAAAAATGGTGGCAAAATATCCCAATTCTCTGCAAGATGTAATAGAGGGTGATATTGTTGGCGCAGGCTACCTTTCCCTTGTCAAACAGTTGCAGAACAGAATTGAAAATGTAAGGCGCGCTTCAACACCCAAAATAAGAAAAAGAAAACATCAGACTGACTCAGACCACACAGACGAGATCCCTTTGGAAGAAAGAGCAGCAATGCAGGATACATACGGGTGCATTAAATGGAATGTAGAATTTCTGCCTCTTGAAGAAACTCCAGAGAGCCAACAGCAAAAGATGGAAAAACTCAAGGTGATGTTCCAGCAAGCTGATGCCAATCCAGATGAGGTAAAAAGTCTAATGAAGTCCACTTATTACACACAACGTCAACATGTCAATCAGGGTAAAAGTATCAAATGCCTTAGAGAGGAGTGGCCGTTTTGGTTTGATGAACTTGGCATGTCTGTCCACTTCAAGGAACTTACTGGGATTGACCTCAAAGAGACATTCACACGAAATTTGGATTTGAAGGGGAAAAGGCTTCTGGACTACATGACCACAGTTGCTGTCAGCAAAAGCAAGGCGTTCCTTCAGACTTATGCAAGGCTTCAGAGGATGCGGGGACCGCAGAGTGGCTGCTCAGATGATGTGAAAGAGATGGTCCTGCTTCTGCTCAGCTACTTTGAAGAGAAGGAGGAGTCCATGCTTTTCTGTGTTGAAGATACATGTCTGGCAGATGAGGTACAACTGGAGCAAGTGCCTCTGACACCCACTATTATTGTGTGTGGTAAGTCTGTTTCATAGCTCTCTCTCTTTTTTTTTTAAGTGCACTTTTTATAGAATGTCATGTGACTGCCGTGCTTATTGATATACCCTGTTAAATAATTTGTTCACAGGACAGTCCTGCTATTCCTCAAGAAGATACATGCTGAGTATTGATCGGAACCTCGTCAGCACAAACATATCCTCCTTCATTTCTGCACTGTGCCTCAGCTACTACAATTTTAACATCCATTATCCATCTGAGCTGGCTTCCACTCTAGAGTTTCTTCAGAGGTGAGCAAATATGGCTTTGTTATTTCTCATAACTGAGAGTCTGGGATCTGGAGTCTCGCTTTGTTGTCGTTGGAGTCCAGGTCTGGCTCTGAGTCTCGGTCGGGTTTGGAGCCATATTCAGTGTGTGTGTGTTTGTTTGTTTGTTTGTTTTAATAAAATATCAGTCTGAATCCGGGTCCAAGCCTGGCCGAGACTCAGGGCTAGACCAAAAGTTAGCTGACGTCTGACTACCTATAACCTTTGCTTTGGATTTTAAAAATGCTAGTGTGGTATATCACTGCAAAAGACACTTGTGAAGGGTGCCAATACTTTTGACCATGCATTGTTCACTTCCCCACAGCATTTTGGTTATACTTTGTCTTGAGCGTGGTGAAACCAATTGTTGTTGCAGTTTGGCCATGACTGTGTATATATGTGTGTATATACTTAATTTTTACTTACTTTGTACTTGTATTTTAACTGATCAATTATAAAATGCTTAATAAACTTTTATGATTTTATTCTACAGGTGTTTCTTCTCCATAAACCCAGAAAAAGGAACCAAAGTAGAGAACAAAAACTCAAAGCGTCGTCTCAGTGTGAACCCTCGAGTCCTCACCCTGATTCAGGATATCGCCGACCACGAGTGGCGCTAAGCCTAAATCTTGACTCTCTGTGGACTGTTAGTTTTACTTTGTTAATTTTGTTCCACAATGTGTACTGAAACCTTTTACTGGTCGAATGCATGAAGCCAATTCATGAAGATTTTCTTGCTTTGAAGGAATGTTCTTTATTAAAAAAAACATGCTGCTACTGCAGTGTAGTTTTGTTTCACCACGTGGTTTTCCTAATGTGTTTTCTGACCAAGGCCATGGTTGTGGTGACAGCAGGGTGCGTGTTGCGTTGCATGGTGATTATGATCATTTTTGGCACAATGTGATTTTTGTTTTAAAGTCTTAACAGGTTATTTAACTTTTTCTGGTAGAGGGTCTAACAAATGCTTGTTTCATGAACATGGTTCTTGCTTTGCAGGAATGTTCCACAGCTTTTATAGCTTATATTTTAATTGAATTGTGTACTTGCTGTGTGCCCTGCATATTGTGTTAGTTGGAAAAAATGCATCCAATTGCTGTCATTTGGCTAATCTGGCTGCAAAATAAATTTCCCAAAAGTGACATTTTCCTCTCTTGTGTTTTCTCAAGATGTATTTTTGCATGTTTGGGTGTAGGTGTAGCAGTAATACATTTGCTGGTGTATGGTTAAAAATTTACATTAAAACATAAAAATACAACATAATAATAGACTTTATGTATAATATACAGAGCAGCTCCATTTAATATGCACAGTTTCACCGTTGTTCTACCATTTTAAATTAGTTTTTTGTTCGATATTTCCCTGTTAATTTTACAATTTATGGATCCACAATAAGCATTTATTACTTGTAAAAGATACAGGAAATAGTCTATTTATATATAACATCAATGTGTGAAATTAACTTCTTTTTTCTGTAGATTTAACAGTTTTAATGTGAGTTTCATTCACTGTAAATCAATTTACATATTGCATCTGTAAAGCGATATACTGTGCTGCTGTATTTTTTACAGGAAGTCCCTGGTAACCCCAGCTGCCAGCGTTTTCCTGTAAAAACAGCACTTTTTTTTTTGCAGTGCAACCTTAATTGGAGAATCAAGACGCCTGCCTAGCCGCTGTTGTGAGGCCTCCTCCTCGGTGGAGCCTGCTGTCTTGTCTTGTCCTGTTTTATCTTGTCGTGAGACTGTTTTTATTAAGTAGGCCTACCTTTTCCTGGTTCGCCTGGTTTTATTCTATTTTATTCTGGACTGTTGCTTGTACCCACGCTCCTGTGATCGGGCTGAAGCGATCCTCTGCCCGAGTGTTGTACTGGGAACTTTAAATTGCCTCAGTTGCCAGTCTGAGCCTGTGGGGAGCCAGACCGGCTTGCGATTGAGGATTGGACAATTACTACCAGCACAAGTGGTAGTTTGACCCATGGGGCATAAGCCTTCCAGTGTGGTGTGTGTGATTTCTTTTATTAAAGTTATTGAAGTGTGTTTTAGTTTTTTTTATGATCTGTAGCGAGCCAGACGCTCAGTGTCCTTTTATTCTTTTAACGTATTTCTGTGTTTTATTTCAGTGAATGGAGGACATGCCAGTGGCCCTGGAACCTCAGTTGGTGGGTCGTTTTCACACTTTCGTTTGTACAGCACCAGGTGGGCTGTAGTGATTTTCTTTTTGTGTGATTTTTCTTTTGGGTCCACGGCTGCTGGTAAGTCCAAGTTCCATGATTGTTTTATTTTAACTTTAGGAAACTGTCAACAACGAAGCTACATTTTGTTTTCTAATATTTTTTTTTATTTTTACTATAAATAAAACTGTTTTAATATTGGAGCCAACCTGCCTCAGTGTGCATCCTTGAATCTGTGCGGCCTCTTTTTATTCTTTTTATCTATTCTTCTTAAATATATACTTCCTGGGGGCGAAATTCCCCTAGGTGGCGTTGTCATTTTATTTCTTTTATCAAACCCCGCCGACCACTTGGTCACAGTAGCATTGGTTATGTTCATTTCAGCTGTGCAAATGTACTTAAAGCTAAATGTCACTTCATCATTAATTGATTTGAATCTTTCATTTGTTTATGTAGTTTGGTTATACTTACCATTGTGTGTTGCTTTGAGCAGGTCCTATGTGTAAAACAGGTATGTGGGAAGGGCCGCCCCAGTACTTCCTGATTTTATAGGATATGATGTCACTGATCATGTCAATTGGGTGTAACCAAATGAAGGGGTGTTTCTTTTGTGTAAAATTGTTTATTTCATTTAAAATAACCTCATGAGTCTGATTAAGTGAAGAGATTGACTTTTCAAACTGTTTAGTTGGGTGAATGAGTTTAAGTGAAAAAATGATTTTATTCCTGTTTCTTTGTCTAGACTGTAATTTAGTCTACCCTGTTTTCCCAATGGTAGAGGTTAATGAGATCCAGGTGTGAGTGGAATTCTATATAAAGCAGGTGAGATTTTGACTCACAGGTTCTTGTTTTTGTGAAACAATTGTTGAAAGGCGACGCCAGAAAATAAAGAACACTTAAAAGAAACTTGAACAGTCTGCAGATGCCGTCTTCCTATCACTTTCCAGGCTGCTTATGTTACGCTACTTCACATGAACCATTTTACATTTATTTCAAGCAAAAATAGCTTTTAGATAGAGTGTAAAACAAAAAATTATCTTAAAATAAGAAACATTCACCTTTTTCCTTGAAATAAGAAAGTGTGGGGATCAGGGAAATATTTTACTGCTGTTGTTCATAATCATCATCATTACCATTGCATTAATAACATAATCTACAGCACTGATATTGCATTCAGATGTTTAAACATACTGACATCATATTAACCTTTATTATAGGTGCAGTGATAACCACTTTAAACTGTTGAGTTAAATCTATAATCTTAAATGTTTTTGAATGCTTTTTATCTGATTATATCAACTTCTGTGTTGACACTGTGGTCCCCAGAAAAACTATTCTGTGCTTCCCCAACAATAAGCCCTGGGTTACCAAAGACATCAAAGCAACCCTGAACAAGAAAAAAAGAGCTTTCAGAAACGGTGACAGAGATCGGCTGAAACTGGTGCAGAAGGAGCTGAAAGCCAAGATTGCAGAGGGTAAAGAGTCCTACAGACAGAGGCTGGAAAACAAACTGCAGGAAAACAACACCAGGGAGGTGTGGAATGGAATGCGGGCCATCACTGGCCTGAGACAAAAGAGAGGTGTTGGGATGGATGAGGACGTCGAAAGTGCTAACAACCTAAATCTACACTTCAATAGGTTCGACTGCCCTGCGTGTCCTGTCTCCACACCCAGCTCTTCCCATCTTCTCCTTTCGCCTCCCCCTTCAGACTGTCTCACTCTGTCCCTCTCAGCAGATGACATCAAAAAAGAATTGGGCAGACTCCACTCCGGCAAAGCTGCTGGCCCTGATGGTGTCAGTCCCAGGGCCCTCAGGTGCTGTGCTTCCCAGCTGTCTGGAGTTCTACAACGGATCTTCAACATGAGCCTGGAAATCCAGAGAGTCCCATCACTCTGGAAGCAATCCTGCCTGGTTCCTGTCCCTAAAAAGATCAACCCGTCGACCCCCAGTGACTACAGGCCAGTGGCTCTGACCTCACATGTCATGAAGACGCTGGAGAGACTCATCCTGAAACATCTGCGTCTGCTGGTGGAGCCCTGGCTGGACCCCCTGCAGTTTGCTTATCAACCTCGTATCGGTGTGGAGGATGCCCTCATCTACCTGCTGGACCAGGCTTATTCTCACCTGGACATTGTTGGGTCATGTTTTTTGACTTCTATAGTGCTTTTAACACGATCAGACCATCACTGCTGGGGAATAAGCTCAGGGAAATGCAGGTAGACGCCCCACTGGTAGGTTGGATTACGGACTATTTAACAAGTCGACCACAGCATGTCCGACTGAAGAGCTGCCGCTCAAATAACATCCTGAGCAGCACAGGGGCGCCGCAGGGGACGGTCCTATCACCCTTCCTCTTCACTCTCTACACATCTGACTTCAGGTACAAGTCTCAGTCATGCCATCTGCAGAAATTCTCTGATGACTCTGCCATCATGGGCTGTATCAGGGATGGACAGGGGGAGGAGTACAGGAGTGTGGTGGACAGCTTTGTCCAGTGGTGTGAGCTAAACCACCTACAACTTAACATTACAAAGACAAAGGAACTGATTATGGACTTTAGGAAGCAGGCTCCTCCTCCTACCCCTGTCACCATCAGTGGGGCTGATGTGGAGATCGTTGAGAACTACCGGTACCTGGGGGTACACTTGGACTGTAAACTGGACTGGACCAAGAACACCAATGCTATCTTCAAAAAAGGGCAGAGTCGGCTTTTCCTACTGAGGCGGCTCAGGTCCTTCAATGTTGGTAGGAAAATGCTGACCATGTTCTATCACTCGGTGTTGGAGAGCGTTGTGTTCTTTGCAGCTGTGTGCTGGGGAAGTGGGGTGAAGACAGCTGATGCCAACAGGCTGAACAAACTGATCAGAAAGGCTGGTTCTGTCCTGGGTGTCAGACTGGAGAACCTGGAGGAGGTGTCTGAGAGGAGAATGCTAAAAAAGCTTCTTTCTATCATGGACAACCCCTCCCACCCCATGCATGACCCCATGATGGACCATCGGAGCAAACGCAGCAAAAGACTCATTGCCCCGAAATGCAGAACTGACCGCCACAGGAAATCCTTTGTACCGGTGGCAATAAGACTGTTTAACTCTTTCTCACTCTGTAGGTGATTCTCCTGAGACGATTACCTATGTTATTCTGTTCCCTCCCAGACCGTGCAATATTACCCAACAGTACTTATTGAATATTTGTTTTCATCCCCCCATCATATGCTGCTACTCCCTTTATTCTATTGCACAATACTTTGTCACTTTCTAGAACCGCCTGCACTGATAGTTAAGTTATTTATTCACCAGGATATAGTTATGTATATTACTTTGTTAGAGTTATGTCTTGCACTATCCTACTGTATATTACTGTACACTATTCTTATTGTATATATTGTATATCTTATATCTATTTCATCTGTTCCTCTCTCTCCTGCTGCTTTGAGTATGTACATGACAAAAGAATTTCCCTCGGGATAAATAAAGTTGTTCTTATTCTTATTCTTATAATCTTAAATGTGTATATGCTGATTATGTTGGGTTATAAAAGAAAGGCTCACCTCTGAGTGTAGCCTGTGCCAAAATAGACAGGAGACGCAGGCTTTTGCAGAGCGTGCTTGTGAAAGTGAAACTAAAAGCGGAGTCTAAGTGTAAGTTATTTTGAGGAGCTATTTGGATGATGCTATTTGAATAACTAGGCTATTCATTATTATCTTGTATTCATTGATATCTTTTGATTAAGCTTTTAGTAGTGGTTCTTGATTAAAACATTTATTCAACATATTACATATATATAGTTTTAGTCAGATTAGTACACATATGAGAGTGGTCTCTGTCTGGTTGCGCCTTAGTAGGCGAGCTGAGAGGTGAGGCAGAGTGCATTTGAGGTCAAGACACAGACACACACCCACACACACACACACACAGCAGCTAGACTCATTTGTAGGTGAGAGTTTAAACATGTTTTGCTGTAACTGCATTTTGTGCCTGCATACGTGACAGTTTGTTGCAGGACGTGTTCCAGAAATAAGCGAGAGTCAGAAGATGAACAGGAAGCACCTGCCGTGGAGACAGAGACAATGTTCTTTTTGAACTGTGTCACAAGTTGTGAACAGAACATTTGTGGTTTTGAAACTCATGGATGTGATGACGTATGAGGGGCCGTCAGAAAACAAACCCTGATACTATAAAACGATTGTCTTGTATATTTTTGGGCGGAGATCTATGCTGGTGTGTGCAGTGTACATCTCCCCACGCGTGTTCATTAAAATCATCGTTTGGCCTAACCCTCCTGGACCAGCGTTGTTATTTTGGAATTCCTCCTGTATCCCTCCTTAATATTTGAACCCTAACAAAAGCCAATCATTGGAAGGTATATTTATATCTGAGACCTGTCACAGATGTATTTGTTACCATGTAAAATAAGCCACTTTACTCTAAAGGCATGATGTATAGCATCTTCAACCACCAAGAACTCCATATTAGCAACCTCTGATATAGGACCTAGTTCATTCTCATTTACAAATATCAGATGCTCAGTTCCTGCTTCACTCTGACAACACTCCAGCAGCTGATTGTGGTTTACAAGAGACTTGCACACATTCTTAAAGTGTAATTTGGCTGACCATTGTTTAAAAAAAAAACGTGTTTAGACTCGGATTTCATACACGTATGACAAATTACAGGTCCCAGGGCAATAATCTGAGAGGGAAGATGCAGCATGTAATCTTCTATCATTCTTTTTTTAGTTTGGACACAGTTTGTAAAGACACAACTGGGGCAAAAAGTATTTTAACAATTTCAATTAAATCCAAAATAAACTGGATAAAGGGATTTTTCTCTACAACACTGTCCAACAAGAATGGCAAAATCTTGATCAATATAAGCATTTGTCCAGAGGATTGTTTTAATCTGTTGTCACTTGAAGCTAAACTAGCATTAATTTTTTTTTATGAATTATAGAACATTTTTTGAGACATTTTCTTAAATTCAATGAGTTTATATTCCAAAATCTCTTTTTCCCAAAGTCTGTTTTTGTTTCATAATGGGGTTTTTCATAATGGTGTATTTATTTCAGAAAGTCATTTAACAACTGAATTTCTTATTCAGGCAATCAGGGTCAGCGGGTGGGACCTGAACGCTCATTGGCTGCTGCTTAAACAGGTGCTTAAAATTAAAGTGTCTCAAAATGTTTCTATTATTACAAAAAAGAATCGTATTGAAATAAATGTTTAATAAAATATTATAAAAATACACAATGTAAAACAAAAATTAAATGAAACATTTTAACACTTTATTGCATACTCTCTTGCTGTGGATGAAAGTATAGACATGATGGACATTGCACAGCTGGCCATCTTCATCCGTGGAGAGGAAATATTGAACATTAAATCGATGCACGGGACAACGACAGGAAAAGACATTTTTTAAAACGTATGTCAAAGTGTAACCGACATGAAACTGCCCTGGGAAAAACTTGTTGGACCTACAACAGATGGAGCGCCGGTGTTGTGCGGTGAAAAAAGCGGACTAGTCAGCAGGATGCGAGTAAAGATGCAGGAGGAGAACTGTACCGGTGAGTTATCAGCATATCACTGCATCATACACCAGGAAAGGCTGTGTGGTAAAGTTCTAAAAATGGAACATGTAATGATCACCGTAATGCAAACCGTAAATTTTATCTGAGCTAAAAGTTTAAATCACCGTCAATTTCAGTCTTTTATGTGGGAAATAGATTCAGAGTTTGCCGACATTCCTTATCATACAGAGGTCCGTTGGCTAAGTTGGGATAAAAATTCTCAATAGAGTTTTTGAGCTCAGCAAGGAAATCTGTCAGTTCATGGACATGCCATGTATGATGCGGTGAAGGCATTTCAAGTGAAGCTGTCACAAATGCACCAGTGCAACTTGCCTCGCTTTCCCTGTTGCCAAGTATTGTTGAACCAAGACAGCGGACTTTGCTGAACTGCACCTGTGCAGATTCAGATGGAGCTGCAGTGTAATGATACACTCATAGGAAAGTACGACACTGAATGGCCCGCACAGTTTATTAGTTCCATTCCTGAAGCAATGCCCCAGCTCCGTCTACATGCGGCTCGAACCTTGTGTATGTTTTCATTTATTTTTTCTGGGGTTTTTGGCAGCATGTTCATATTTCTAACTTGCATAATTTTGACAGGATATATTTTTATGAAGAGCAAAATATTTAAAGTTAAAGTTTATTTTTTTAAGTTTATTTAATCTGGAATAATATTCCTGTCTGTTTTTATTCATATTTATGTTTAAAAATCATTGTTTTAGTGTGTTCAATAAATGTTTATCTTGTTTGGCCCGCGACCTAAAGTGTGCCTTGAGTTTTGGACCCCTGTGCAATTGAGTTTGACACCCCTGCCCTAAAGCATATAGCCTCATGGGCAGTGTAGTCTGTGCTGCAGGAAGAATGGTCTGCCATACCCGTTATGTGTCTGTGAGCGAGGGAGGGAGAGAAAGGAAAAGTAGGAGCTGTCACGGAGCAGAAACGGGAGCTGGAAGCATGTAAATATAATAATAACTACTGCAGCCAAAAAGAGTGCCTGATGAGCCCAGCTGTCAGCAAGCTATTAAGACTCGACTGTACACTGTGTTCGTGTTTTCCTCCGAAACAATAAGTTCCGTTGGAGCCCTTCAACGCCTCTCTCTGTCTCTCGCTAGCAAAGTTGACCCAGACAACAAAGTAAAGCTAGTTTTCAGCTACGAGCCCGACACGAACCCGACGTATTAGCCAGAGGTCCCTTTACTACGGTTCGGAGCCGCGGACCTGTTTTATATACGCGCGGAATAGTTTTCTATACGAGATCGCTGCAAAAAGTGCAGCCTTACCTAATGTCCACCCTACTCTTACTCAATTATATTAAGATTTTAACATCTAGTTGCTATTGGTATGGCAGAGTAGCCTTCAGTAGAGTCATTCCACGAGAATGGTTAAAATTGGACTTGGATGTTTTCACATTTTTTACCAAAATGTATTATTTATATGTATATCCCACATCATTAAGGATATATTTAACTATGAGAAAAATGCATTTTCCCATCTCAGGCATTAGTTTTCTTTTATTATTGATCATATTTTCAAGATGTAGTGACTGTAATTCTTCAACCCCGTTATGGACACTTTGGAGGCTCTCTGAATATTATCATAAAATGTATTTCTAAAGAAATCAATATGTTTTCATTAATTAGATGTCCCCCATACTAATTTAATAATTTTACATAAAAAATGACATAAAATCGCACATTTTTGCTCTCTTAAATCCTGAAATGTAACTAATGAGTGAAAGCAATCTTGTCATTTTTCATCAAAAATTTAGTTTAACTAAGAATTGTAATCAAAATCAATGATCTTATGATAGCACTCAATATTTTAGACAGAAATCCCCAAAGATTAAATTATTTTTTCAACATTTTAAGAAAATAATATATGAAAATGTAGGTGTGACGGGGTTGAGACTAGCATAACAGGGTTGAAGATGGTAACAGGGTTGAAGAGACAAATACAGCTTTACATATAAACAGTTGTTTACTCTTAAATTCAATGTATAAGGCTTTCCATTAGCATTATATCTCACTTTGTAACCATAGGAAGGACACCAGATACAAATTGCAGTAGAATTAAGTTTTATTAATCTAAAGTAAAAACAACCACAACAGCATATTAACAACTAACAAACATTGTAAAGTGAATTGCTCAAATGTAACATAATGCGTGTGTGTGTGTGTCTAGGCATAAGAGAGCCTCATGAGGTGTGCTAAAAGTCACCTCATCCTTGCTCCGATAACATACAATTAAACTTGATGAACTGGTTGAACTAATAACAAGAATAATCAGTTAACAGTTTCAATGTGTCTGTCTGTATCAGTGCCTGTGTCTGTGTCAGAGTGTTTTTGCATGTGTGTGCCTGCATCAGTGTGTGTGTGTATATATATGCATGAATGTACCTTTTGTTTCATGAATTCATCTTATGAGTCGGTTCCACACCTCTTTCAAGACTTCCACATGGCGCCTTGTCACAGCCTGTGGGGGTGGAATGAGTTCAAGGACATTATCAAACAGGTACCAGAGGATATCATCCTGATGCGGCCAGAAGAATCGGTTTGACCCAACAAGATGCATGCATTTGACCTGGACTTGTGTTGTTTGTATGTTTAGAATGATGCCTGGATACAAATCATCGTCATATCTGAGAATGCACCATTTACCAATCAGCTCTGGACTTTCCCACTGGATTTCTTTTTCTGGATTCCCCCACTGCCTGTCTGTGATACAGCTTTTTATATCTTTTGGCCAAAAGTGAAACACTTGGTGTTGAAGCACTTGCAGTTAAACTGCTTCCGTGTTGTGCACATGCAGCTTACATCACGAACCATCAGTTCTCCTGGAGCTACAGTAATGACCTGGTGAATTCTCATGGTTCCAGGAACAGCTGGTATCTGCTTTGGTATTTTCTTCATAGCTCCCTCAACATCTTCACTTTTCACAAAGAACAGTTTCACACTTGTGTTTGTTTCAGAAAAGGCCCTGAATAACTCTTCTGCATCTGGGATGTCATCAGGGATGGGTATTGATAAGATTTTAACGATTCCAATTCCATTTTCGATTCTGTTTAACGATTCGATTCTTTATCGATTCTCTTATCGATTCTTCTTTTTAAAAAGGAGAACACTAAGGTCGATTAGCTTAGAACCGTTTTATATCTTCTCTTTCAACAAGATAGAAATTTAGGAGTAACATGGCCTTACAAACCCAACAGTGAGATCTTACGAGATTCACAGCCTACGGCTCTTCAGTGGGGTGTCACAGGGTCCCCGGGGAAAATTGTAAACGTAAAATAGTAAAATAAATATTCTTCTATAGCAATAACAAAGTATAACATAAATTATTCTGTAGCAATTACACAAGATATCCAGTAATGTCCCTGCCTACAATTAAACACATTCACTTACCATCTTCTGTGGCAAATGGCTGCAAGGTTTTGACCACAAACTAGTCACTGCTCGGTGACATTCGGGCCTGAAAAGAGACGCTACCGGTAGACTGCAGCGACAACTGCCAGCGAGCGCCAGCCAGACTCTGTCTGTCTCATCATGGTCACCTAAATGCACAATGGCAGGTTTTGTAATAAAGCAGATCGCGCTAACATAATATGCACTGTTAGTTGATTATTTACCTGCCGGATTAACGGGAGAGGACGTGCAAACGATACCGCTGCTGCTGCTGGGTTGAGATTCACGAGTTCGGAGCGGAATTAAAGACACGAGATTCATTTAAGTTCATCGCGTGTTTTGTGAGCAAATGCTTTTGCATATTTGTAGTGTTTCCTCCCTTAATGAAACATCTACTTTGCAAGTATTGCAAGTTGCCCTGTTGTCATCCGTTCTCGTAAAGTATAAACAAACTTTTAAGCGTTTGAGCCGCTTAGGCGCCGTGTTTCCTGCCAGGTACGCTCCGATGCTCCGCAACGTGGTGACGTCATTCGGGGCGACTGGAATCGATAAGGGAATCGTTTGCAAAAATGGCAAACGATTCCAAGGAATTGAAACAGTGGGAACCGGTTCTCAACAAGAACCGGTTTTCGATACCCATCCCTAGATGTCATGCCCCTTTGCTACCATCATGTCAGCTGCTCTTTTTAAGGCCCCTCTGACACCATCTGATGCTCCTTTTCCATGACTAGCCTCGAAAAAATTCCAAGAACCAGCCTTGAATCCTCTTCTGTCCAGTTCTGTAGTGAAAAGGTAGAAGTTTCTTCGTTGTTTGTATCGCGTACAGGCTCCGTCGCTTAAAAAGTGCAGCACAGACACTTGTGGATGTTGGTCTTGAAGGTAATCTAGCACAGGATTTAGGTGCTGCCATATTGCTGGAGGGCCTTTATGTCTACTGGGGGAGATGGTGCTAAAGCACACAGCCTCTGAGAGTCCACCAACAGACAACACACCAGTATAAAGGGTGGCCTGCTGATGTGAAGCCCCAAAGTGGACCACCTGAACTTGAGAACTGTATTTACAACTGTAGTTTTCTGAGAAGTCAACATGTATCAAAGTCTCCTCCCCTGACATGTTCTTCTTCAGCTCACGGCAGAAGGCATACTGCTGCTTGATATTAAAGTGATGCCTTTTAAATTTCTTTACAAAGCTCTGGAAGAGCTCAATGAGGTCCTATTGTGTGCCCTCCACAGATTTCTTGACTGTCACCTTGACAGTTGCCTCCATCTCTCACGCTCACTCTGGAGGTATCTCTCCCTTCTTTCAGGATCAGCTTTAAGGCGTTCCCGATACTTCCTTTGCCTTTCTGCTGCTGTTGTTGGTGTCGTCTTACTCGCATCCTTAACATGGAACATAAATCACATTCAGCATGCATGCAGTATAAGAATGGTGATTGAATATAACAATAATTAATTTAAATAATTGGATAACTTAACAACCAAAGTATTAAAATCTCAACCCCATCACAATCTCACAACCCCGTTACAATCAAAAACATAACAGTGTTGAGTGTGACTGGGTTGAGATTTTTGTACAAACTGGCCGCTGCTCAATATAGTGAATACCAGACAGAGAGCACATGGCATGCATGAAATTCAAAATCACCATATATTCATGAACTAACAAAAAAGTTTTCATAAGTAATAGTTTTCTATCTTTTTTCATGTTACGGTGTTGAGTCATTGAGGTTGACGACCACAATATCACAAGATAAATGACTAAAATAAAGAAAAAGAATGGACCAACTTGCCTGTCTCTGTGGTCCTGTTGTCCGAAAGACTTCAGTGATGTCACTTCCTGATGTATACAGAATTCTGTATAACACCATTGTATTTATGGGGGTGGGATCATTCATGTAACGGGTGTAGAATTATAGGAATTATTTTAGGGTTACTGTTCATAACCATCATCTTTATCATTGCATTAATTATCATTTCATCCAAGCATATATTGAAGTTGTTGGCATTATGTTATAATTTGTATTACAGGGGTTATCATAATCTAATATTAACATGTTTATTACAGGTGCAGTTACAACCACTTAAATCGTTGAGTTAAATCTATAATCTTAAAAGCTTATAGGCTGAGTATATTGTTACAGTAAAATAGTAGCTGGGCAAAGGCCTGAATGTATTCAGCTTCTTGTTGCATTTGAGTTTGCTTAGTTACAGGTGACGGAAGGATGTCCAGTCCATGGTGACCTCAAAGGCCGTAGGTCATCACTATATTCGGAAGAGTATGCCACAAGGAGGAACCTCTATGTTGCAGTTAATTCTTAAAATACATGAATGTTCTGTACATGCAAATTATGTGCTTGTAAACGCAAGAAGGGGCGTTACAATACCCTGATGTTATAAAAGCAATCTAGAGTGTATTTTGGGTAGAGATGTACAACTGTTTTGCAGTTTGCACCTCTCCACGCTGCGTGCATTCATTAAAATCAATTGTTTGAACGACCTCTTCCGGACTATCATTGTTTTACTCTCGTCCTCAATTTCGGACCCGTAACATTTGGTGCATTGGCCGAGGGTTGAGGGGAGAGACAGTTGGAGGTTGAGACTGAGAGGGTCCAAGGTGCTCAAACAGGCAGACACGAGTCAGTGGTCGAAGTGAGTGGACATAAGCCGGCTTATTCAAAGGTAAGGCACTACCTGTTGAATTATTTCCAAACAGTGCTGAATTGGTTCTGACAAAATTGAAAGTCTACTCACTGAAAATTACTGGTAAAGGTCTGTTTTGATTTTGGGGAAAATCTCATGAGAATTGAAGTTGAAGTAATGATAATGTAAGGTTAAGTGAAAGTACTGATTAAAGGAAATGCAGTTGGACTGCTAAGGAAAGAGAATTTAAAGTAGTTGGACTACTGAATTTAGGAAATAGGTCATTTGAAATCTGTATATGGTCATACAGTTATAATTGAATATAAAGCTGGGCTTGGACATCAATATAGTCGGTTTTGTGGTTTCACAGGATGTCTTTAAAACACGATTAAATTTATGTAGAACGGAACTGTGGGATGTTCTAGGAAGTGCATTTCTCGGAGGTGACGCTCCCAATTTCCTGAGGACGCTCAGGATTTTCCGTTGGACGGGATAGTCCGATTGGCGATCGTGGAGAACTTGGGAACCTCCAAAATAGCTAGTGGTTGGACCACTTCACCGTTTGGAACGGTTTATGCACTTTTTTGGGCAGTAAAGCTTGGAGCTTGGGCGTTGGACGCTTTTAAATTTACTTAGGATATTTAGGGATTAGAGCAGATACAGTTTAGAACTGAGACTGTCATTGATGATCAAAAACTTGGAGTTTGTCCCTTGGAGGGTTAATTCAAATTTTGTCTAAATTATGTAGGTTGTGCAATTTAAGGCCTTGTAAATATTATTTAATTTATCAGACGTCTCTGTGTTATAATTTCTATGTTTGTATATAGGCTCTGTCTGCCACGGGCACTGCAGCAGGCTGGTTATTTTGAGAGTGCGTCTGTGTCTATGTAAATGAGATGCCTGTGACTTATTTAGAGTGACATTTCCTGTTTACTAATGAGTGGCTAATGACTGACTGCAGAGCCAGGGTTAAGGACGACTTCAATCTGTGTTTTAAGGGAAGAAATGCAGTTTATGTTTATTATATTTGTGTGACTGTTGTTGATTATGATAAGTATTTCATGATAACTGTAGAATATGAGTATGGGGTTTGCTTGACACGTGTCTGTACTAGGTAAAACTGTGTAAGACTGATGGGAAGTTTATAGAGACTGCTACACATGCCTGATGCCTGTATTTAAGACGCTGGTTTTGTTTATTACAAGACTGTAAGTAAAGTTTTATTTCTTGCCATGACTGTATGAATTTTTGCTGGGTTTTGAGATAGGATACATAAACTGTTGATACTTAAGACCGTTATCTGGGCTCTAAGAACTGAAATTGAATTTGAGATAATTTAATTAAAAAAGATGTCTGTAAGCGATGTGTGTTTTGGGGTGTCGAAGTAAGATGTTTTAGGATTTTTAGATGGGTTCTGTTTCAGTTTGAGATAATATATACAGTTACATTTTCTGTGTGTGTGTTGTTGAGTGACAACATGCGCAGTTTAAATTGGGCGCTGCTCCTTCCTCTTTTTAGTTTCAAAACACAAAGGCTGTTAGATTAAAAATTACTGTGAGTAACGGTTTGACTTTTGACTAGGGAAATAATATGCTTACTTTTGGGTCTATGAAGATATTTGACCTTGACTGATGTTATGAGAGGTTGAGTTTATTTGTCTGTTTAAAAACATATAAGTATATGCACTTAGTACACCTACTCAAGAAATGATTGTGTGACTGATGCTATAAAACTGACCTAAAGAATGGTGATGTGTGTGGAGAAGTGTTAGTTGTCCTGATGTGTGAAAGAGCGCTATTAAAATGTGTGTGAGTGAAATGAAGGCATATTGCTTTTAGATAAAGATTTAGTAGAATTACTGATTATTTGTAGACTGTGAAATTAAAAGGAAGTCTCTGCAGAAGCTGTAGAAACAGGAAACCGTGTGTGTGTCTGGGACAGGAAATGCATGCCCATAAAAGGGAAGCTCACGGTGACAAGTGTGCACCCAGAGTAGAGAGAGAGATTTAACTCTGGGCAGATGAAGCAAAAGGGAGGTTTTAAGATAAACAATGCTCTCAACTTTGCAACCTTGAGTTCAACAGTAGAAAAGTAGATTAAAAGAATTGGGAGAAAGTAAGCCAGTCTTTGGCTCGAAATTGTGCAGCTTGAGCTCTCACTTTGTCCTTGACCCCGAGAAGAAACGCATAGGACAGTCAATTTCCTGATGAAGACCGATAGAACATCGTGGACGTGAAGAAGTAACGGAAGCTAAAAGACAGTACAGGCGAAAGCAGTAACACTGACAACGACTGATGAGTCCAGCAGCATGAAAGACAGCACGAGATGCAACATGCATGCTGGTGAAGAACAGCGTGATATGTCTGCTTGAAGGCACTGACTGTCATATTTGCCAAGCTTGGAGCAATCTTGGAAGAAAAGACTGGAAAGATGAATGGAGAAGAAAACAGAGCAAATGAAAATAAGACTGAAGGAAGAGGAAATACTGAAAGATCAAAACAGAGAAGAAACAGACTGTGTTTGTTGGAGCTTTGAAGCCCGAACAGGACATTGTGCAGAGAGGACCAGTGAGAGATGAAGCTGGATGAGTTTGACTGCGAGAATATAGGATATAATTGGATTAAAAATTGAAGCCTGAACTCATGACTGTTTAGGGATGTCCACCACAGCATAACAAAGAGGTAAACACTAGAAAAGGTGAGAATAATGAAAGAAATAATTGTCATTACTTTAATGAATAGAAAACACATATACAAATTGTTACATGTGAAATTATTTTGAAATGAATCAGAAGTGAGATAGTTTGAATCTAAAGCTCAGTGAAAAGATGCATAAGTTAAATATGAATATATAGGATGCAATGAAGATGCAGCTTACACTTAATTCAGATGATCACATGGCATATGGTATGCAACGAAGAAAGCAGCTTACACTCAACTTGAAATGCAACGATGACGAAAACGCTTACATGCATGGCATAATTGGTATTTCTGACCAGAGACAGAGAAAAGGGGGTCGTTCAACCACTCGTGATAATAATGAAAATGTCTTAGTTTTGTTATTTTCAGGAGTAAAGCAGACTTGGACCAACTCTCCACAGCAGCAGTCGGAAGAAAATTATAGGTTAACATCAATGGATATGTTAAGGCAAGTTTCTGGTTGAATTGTTCACAGGATGATGTGTCCAGGAACCTGAAAAGCAAGCCCTAACTCCTGGCTGAAGACCAGGAGGGCGGTTATTTAAGGTGGGCAATTAAAATTTGGGTTAGTAATTCTGGGAAAGAGAAAACTGACTGGTTAACTGGAGAATTGGGAAGGAGTTTGAAAGATTGCGAAGCCATAGATGCAAAATAACACACACAAACAGAAAATGCATTAACCTCACAAAGACAAGCTCATGAAGCTTGATGCATAGAGATTGATTAAAAACTTGGCTAAGAACACAAGCATATGCAATGAAGATCAGCTTGCTGGTTGTATGAGTGAGAGAATGGTGTGAATGTTTAATAAAATAAATGGAAATTAACAGAAGAAAAGTGATTAAAGCAGTTTTATAAGAGTGAGTTAGGAGTGCTTTTGCACTGATTGATAGAAGTAAGTGATTAGTATAGAAAGAAAATGAAAATAATTCAATAAGGTGTTAGGGTTTCAACATGCATTTCTGTTGAAGGTGCAGATTTGGACAAGAAATTTATAATTTAGTGTTGACACATTGTTATAACGTGTTTATATTTTAGGCTGAATCTTAAGTATGGTGAAGTGTCAAAGGGGACATGGTTGTGTGTAAAACGGTGCAGTTTGGACAAGGTTTTCAGTGCGTTGAATGGGTGAAATTTAAGATGGTTTAAGATTTTTTGGGGCTGTTGTTTTTCATTTTAATAGAGGGAGTTTTGATAAACATGGACATGTCTAAAAGGGCCCATAGTTTTTATAACAGTGCACTTAGAAAAAACCTGTCAGGTGATTTTGTTTTGTACTTTGATGAGCTAACAATCAGCTCTCTTTTTTCTCATTTTTGCTCTAAGCAGGCCTGGAAGAGAGTGAACTGACGGCGCGGACAAATTACCAAATAAGGATTGCAGCGAGTCAATCCAGTCAAAAGTATAAAGAACTATTTTCCTAAAAAGGAAAAACGAAATAAAACAAATGATTGAGCTCATTTTGCTGATGTGGAGCATCTGATGACGTGCGCAGAAGGCTGCAGTATCAGCAAAAAATATCATGTGTGAATGCATGTGAGTGAATGCGAGTGATCGGACCAAGAGGGGAAATAAATAAAAGGTTGACAAACAGGAGGAGTGGAAGACTTAATTCTGGGGATGTTGATGTTTGTTTTGAGAAAATTATTTACTGGGGTAGGATTATGTTATTACATTATAGAATGCTAAATGCTAAAAGGGAAACATTGTTTGAGGTAACTCAAGTTACCATTAACTGAGGTAACACATGATTAATAACTGTTCTGTTTAAGTTTATTTTGTGTTGTAACACAGGTTGGATCATAAGTGGGGAAATTGAGTATGAAATGTGAAGTTCTGGTTAACACACAGGTTTTTGTTTCTAGGACGTTCCAAGGATGCAGGCTGTGGATGGAGCCAAGAAAAGATTTGACATGATGATTAATTTGATTTCATTCCTTAAAAACAGGTTTGAAGGTTCGGAGCATGTAGACTTTATATGATATGACTAACCTTTTCTTTTAATGCCCTAACCTGAGTGAAGGATTTTGAGTTTGTAACACATGAGATGTGTCACAAAAAGGGGGGAGTTACAGGATTTAAGGTTTAATTTGAAAGGGGTTTTAGGATTACTTGATGATGTTTAGGTTTTTTGATAATTTGGGTATGGTAAAACTGAGGCAGAAAGTGTTATTTTCAGGTTATTTTTGATTTCTAGAATAAGAGGTTATAATTTAGGCGTGCACATACAGATATGTCAAAGGAAAATTGTATATATGTGATTAGCTATATGGAATGTGCTCTTTTAGGGTTACTAAGCAAATGTCTACGTGACTTTTTACCTAATAACCTTTGTGATGATAAACTTCTTTACCGACTAGCAGCTTGCTCTCTTCTAGAGCATACAGACTTAGGAAAGGGGAAGGTCAGGAATAGTTTAAATTAAGATTGAAAAATTAAATTGGGTGAAAGGGGGGTGTAGCAAGTAGATTCAGGGCAGCTCACAGCCCGGCGTGTCACACAGCTTAACTTATTTGTTTGATTTATTTTATGACAAAATAATAAGGAAACATTGAAAACATACAACCCGTTGAGGAGACAGATAGGGTTGGGGAATTGAAAGGGTTGGTTTGTTTAGCATAATGCACTACAAAGTATACAAAGTTTATATAACATGATGCAAACACACGAATCAGAGACACGTAATGAGAAAACTGATTAGAATGTTCCTTACAACTACATGTTTATTGTATGCAATGATATTAACTATGGCTGTGTTGTTTATTGTCTATATTTTGCAGGGCACTCCGGACCACTTGTCTGAACACGGAGGCCAGTCCAGCACAGCACTTCCTGAGACTGTAGTTGCTAAAACAGGATCGGTAAAAAAGACAAAAGTGCGAGGTGTCAGGTAAAGGTGATGAGTGTCTCAGCAGGAATAAGGGCATAGAGTTGAATTATGGTAAAGGGTCTACCAGCTCATTCACATTTGATTTGTGTGACGTCATTAAGTGTACAGGAGCTAGTAGTAGCTGGAGAGCGTATGATGTACAGGTCTGCAATGACCCCATGATATGCTTAGGGCAAATTTAGTTGATGCAAAGTCTAAGCCGCTCGCAGAAAGCTTAATTACCATTCTGACTGATCAGATGGTAACTTCAGGAACAGTAGCTCAAAAGGAACAGGAACCAAAAGAGAGATTATTTCTGACAACAGATTACTTTAGACTGAAGCTTAAAGAGTTGATAAAGCGCGCCACGGGTCTCAAGGACAGTAACCTCTGGCTTGATTGGGTGGCTCAAGATGCTAGAGAACAACATGTATCTGACTGTGTTGCCTGTGCTTCACCTAGGTCACGGTTGTTTACAGAGCCCGCACCATTGCATTAGAGGATGAGTGGGGCTATGATTGTATGTTACAGTTAACTAGAAGTGAAGTGACTACTGGCAACTGTATTTTGTTGTCCAGACTTTTCCCTGCCATTTCAAAGCAGACAACAGTGGGACCATTTATGCTAAAATAAGATAATTACATGTTTCAAGTTTTCTACAGATAATGAAAAGTACAAGGTGGGAGAGATCGACCCAACTAGGTGTGCTGTCACACTCACAGGACGAACCACCAACAATGTAAGCGACCCTAGCACGGTAATTGGAACATGGGCATGAAGTGGGCTCTACTAATACTGTGGGGAAGATATTCGTGGTCCTATGGGAAGCGTAGGGACATGTGCGATGGTGCGATTGGGAGCTCCGATCATGCTTATTGGAAACCAGGTAAAGGCTATTCTACAACATAACACGTGAACTTTAGCTGCCATACGTAAGAGATACATTTTGGCCAAAAGAGGGACCCAGACTACCCATGCATATGATCCTCGTTTGAACTCGCCGACCTGGATAGACTCCATAGGAGTGCCCAGGGGAGTTCCTAATGAGTGCAAGCTGGTAAGTCAGGTAGTTGCAGGATTGGAGAGTATATTTCTTTGGGTAACGCCTAAGAAAAATGTTGGCCGCATTATGTTCATTACAACCTGCTGAGACTCTCTAACCAAACCAGGGACGCCATGATGGGGTTCGCAGAACAATTAGGTCCGAGTTCACTGACGGGAGAGCAAAATCGAATTATCTAAAACCATGCATGAGCACTCAGGTATCGAAAATCTGCTGGCGTCCTGGATGACATCTGTGTTTGGACAATGGAAAGGTGTGGCTAAGTAAACTTGGCAAGTGTCAGTGATGTTTTCTTTGACTGTATTTTTGGGAATATTGGTCATCGCTAGTTGTGGTATCATTCCTTGTGTCAGAGGATGGTTGGTAAAGATAATGGCGAGGGTTGCGAACCCTGCCTGGGTTGAGGGAAATTCTTTTATTCCTATTATATAATCTGCATTATTATGATTGCATTAAGAACATGTTTTACAGCATTGTTTACCAGTAATATTGTTTACAGGGTTCATATTGCATTGAATAGGTTTGTCATCACATTCATTCTATTCACAGGTTTAGTTCATTTTATACACATTGCGTAACTGTGCTTGTTTAGAGTTGATGTTCTATCCAAGAGGGTTTTAAGCTTCACTGGTGAGAGTGTCCAGGTGATACATGTTGAGGGAAGAGGAGAACATAGCAGGTTAATTGCATGCATGCTTACAATACACATAAATCTAGTAGCAGGCCTGAGCGAAGGCCCAAGTGTCTTTTGCTTCTTATTTGAGACCTGCGCCAATTCAGTTTACTTAGTGATTGATGACGAGGGTCCATTCCACTAGATTTCCACTAGAGAGGGACCCAGGAAAGGAGCAGAGACCACTTAAGCATGAAGTGTTTTCAAGTGGGAGATGGCGTTTTATTACTGGACCATCTAGATGACGTGAGGTTATTGTCTGGTTTGCTGAGTCAGGGGACGGCTAGAGAGGGTCAGAGCGAAGGCAGTAGACCTGGGAATGGTGGTTTCGGGGCCCATGCTGCCATTAATGGATCTAGAGGTGACAGAGTGGGTCAAGGAGTGACGTCTCTGGAAGAGACGTCAAGAGAGGGAATTGTAGAATTATAGGAATTATTTTAGGGTTACTGTTCATAACCATCATCTTTATCATTGCATTAATTATCATTTCATCCAAGCATATATTGAAGTTGTTGGCATTATGTTATAATTTGTATTACAGGGGTTATCATAATCTAATATTAACATGTTTATTACAGGTGCAGTTACAACCACTTAAATCGTTGAGTTAAATCTATAATCTTAAAAGCTTATAGGCTGAGTATATTGTTACAGTAAAATAGTAGCTGGGCAAAGGCCTGAATGTATTCAGCTTCTTGTTGCATTTGAGTTTGCTTAGTTACAGGTGACGGAAGGATGTCCAGTCCATGGTGACCTCAAAGGCCGTAGGTCATCACTATATTCGGAAGAGTATGCCACAAGGAGGAACCTCTATGTTGCAGTTAATTCTTAAAATACATGAATGTTCTGTACATGCAAATTATGTGCTTGTAAACGCAAGAAGGGGCGTTACAATACCCTGATGTTATAAAAGCAATCTAGAGTGTATTTTGGGTAGAGATGTACAACTGTTTTGCAGTTTGCACCTCTCCACGCTGCGTGCATTCATTAAAATCAATTGTTTGAACGACCTCTTCCGGACTATCATTGTTTTACTCTCGTCCTCAATTTCGGACCCGTAACACGGGGTTGAAGGGTTAGTCAGGTACAGGAATAATTGTGATTTTAATGAATAATTAACAATTAAATTTGAAAAAAAGAAATATTAACAGCAAAAGAGCACAAATAGATGTTTAGGTTGATACCAAAATTTATTGACTTTTTAAATAGTTTTATTTGGTATTTTCAAAGTAAACTTTCATCAAGGCCACGAGGGACATGACAAAATAGGTGGTGTCAAATGAAAAAACTGTATTATTTCCCATAAAAAGATAAAAATTAGTTCAGTTTTTTTTACACTGTATTAAAGGGTACATTTCAATATATATGTAAAGCTGTTTAAATAGAAAGTTTGGTGACCCAATAGATGAAATACACCATAGGAGGTGAGAGGGACTCAAATTGTGCCATTTTCATGGAATGACTCAGTAATAGTAATAAATCACACAGCAATAGTACATTCATGTAGTTGTAAAGTATTCAGAATACATTACTTCTATAATCTTTTGATGGAATACATTTTAAAATTAACCTTCCCAACACTGTCAACAGGTTAGCACCTCATACCACAGTGCACCAAAAGCAATTCAATTCAATTCAATTCAATTTTATTTATATAGCGCCAAATCACAACAAAAGTCGCCTCAAGGCGCTTTATATTGTACAGTAGATCGCACAATAATAAATACAGAGAAAAACCCAACAATCATATGACCCCCTATGAGCAAGCACTTTGGCGACAGTGGGAAGGAAAAACTCCCTTTTAACAGGAAGAAACCTCCGGCAGAACCAGGCTCAGGGAGGGGCGGGCATCTGCTGCGACCGGTTGGGGTGAAAGAAGAAAAACAGGATAAAGACATGCTGTGGAAGAGAGACAGAGATTAATAACAGATATGATTCGATGCAGAGAGGTCTATTAACACATAGTGAGTGAGAAAGGTGACTGGAAGAGAAAAACTCAATGCATCATGGGAATCCCCGGCAGCCTACGTCTATTGCAGCATAACTAAGGGAGGACTCAGGGTCACCTGGTCCAGCCCTAACTATATGCTTTAGCAAAAAGGAAAGTTTTAAGCCTAATCTTGAAAGTAGAGATAGTGTCTGTCTCCCGAATCCAAACTGGAAGCTGGTTCCACAGAAGAGGGGCCTGAAAACTGAAGGCTCTGCCTCCCATTCTACTTTTAAATACTCTAGGAACAACAAGTAAGCCTGCAGAGCGAGAGCGAAGTGCTCTAATGGGGTGATATGGTACTACAAGGTCATTAAGATAAGATGGGGCCTGATTATTTAAGACCTTGTATGTGAGGAGCAGGATTTTGAATTCAATTCTGGATTTAACAGGAAGCCAATGAAGGGAAGCCAAAACAGGAGAAATATGCTCTCTCTTTCTAGTGCCTGTCAGTACCCTTGCTGCAGCATTTTGGATCAGCTGAAGGCTTTTCAGCGAGTTTTTAGGACATCCTGATAATAAAGAATTACAGTAGTCCAGCCTGGAAGTAATAAATGCATGAACTAGTTTTTCAGCGTCACTCTGAGACAGGATATTTCTAATTTTAGAGATGTTGCGCAAATGGAAGAAAGCAGTCTTACATATTTGTTTAATATGTGCATTGAAGGACATGTCCTGGTCAAAAATGACTCCAAGGTTCCTCACAGCATTACTGGAGGCCAAGGTAATGCCATCCAGAGTAAGAATCTGCTTAGATACCATATTTCTAAGATTTTCAGGGCCGAGTACAATAACCTCAGTTTTATCTGAATTAAGAAGCAGAAAGTTAGCGGCCATCCAGCTCTTTATGTCTTTAAGACATTCCTGCAGTTTAACTAATTGGTCTGTGATACCTGGCTTCATGGATAGATAGAGCTGCGTGTCATCTGCATAGCAGTGAAAATTTATGCTATGTCTTCTAATGATGCTGCCTAAGGGAAGCATGTATAATGTAAATAGAATTGGTCCTAGCACCGAACCCTGTGGAACTCCATAATTGACCTTAGTGTGTGAAGAGGACTCTCCATTTACTTGAACAAACTGGAGTCTATTAGATAGATATGATACAAACCACTGCAGTGCAGTACCTGTAATACCTACAGCATGTTCTAATCGCTCTAATAGGATATTATGGTCAACAGTATCGAACGCAGCACTGAGGTCTAGCAGGACAAGCACAGAAATGAGTCCACTGTCAGAGGCCATAAGAAGATCATTTGTAACCTTCACTAAAGCTGTTTCTGTGCTGTGATGAGCTCTGAAACCTGACTGAAACTCTTCAAATAAACCATTTCTCTGCAGATGATCTGTTAGCTGTTTGACAACTACTCTTTCAAGGATTTTTGATATGAAAGGAAGGTTGGAGATTGGCCTATAATTAGCTAAGACAGCTGGGTCTAGAGATGGCTTTTTAAGTAAAGGTTTAACTACAGCCACCTTGAAGGCCTGTGGTACATAGCCGATTATTAGAGATAGGTTGATCATATTTAAGATTGAAGAATTAATTAATGGCAGGACTTCTTTGAGCAGTTTAGTAGGAATGGGGTCTAAAAGACACGTTGATGGTTTGGAGGAATTAATTATTGAAGTTAACTCAGAAAGATCAATTGGAGAAAAAGAGTTTAACTTAACATCTGTCACGATCTGCGGAGGCAGACCGTGCGGTGGTGTGTGTGTGTGGACCCAGGTGCGAACACACGAGAGTAGGCTGGAGTAAACTTAACTGAAAGCGAGCCTTTATTGTGGCTGGTGACAAGAAGTGCGAACAAGGCAGAAACGAAGTGATAAACTAAACTATAACTAAACTGGGAAAATGATACTAGGAAAAGCTATGAAGACACGGGAAAACATAACTGTAAATACAGAGACTGGCTGTGACAACATGGAGGGTGGAAACACAGACGACGCGACACAGACTGCATGAAACACAGAGACTAAATACACATGAGGGATGATCAGGGGAAGTGGCCACACATGGGAGCACAGCTGACACACATGAACCCAACGACAAGACAGGAGAAGTGAAACTAAATACACTGACATTGAATATAGACTTTCAAAGTAAAAACAGGAAACATGGAGATTAGACATGACATGAACTTAACATAACTGCATAGACAAGAAACGTAGACGCAGAAACCAGGGAGACTGAGTGCAGGGGGAGATGACATAAGGGAACAAGACTAAATTGCAATCTAGAAATAAACAAGGTGAACTAAGCTAAGAATACAAAAGATACATAAACTCAAACACTGGGTCGCTCGACCCAGGACCATGACAACATCGATGGTACTAAAAGTAGTTGTAGATAATATTACATCTGTGGGATGATTATTGGTAATTTTTTCTCTAATGATAAAAATTTTATTTGTGAAGAAGTTCATGAAGTCATTACTAGTTAACGTTAAAGGGATTGTTGGCTCAGTAGAGCTCTGACTTTTTGTCAGCCTGGCTACAGTGCTGAAGAGAAACCTGGGGTTGTTCTTATTTTCTTCAATCAGTGACGAATAGTAAGATGTTCTGGCTTTGCGGAGGGCTTTCTTATAAAGCAGCAAACTATTTCTCCAGGCTAAATGATGATCCTCTAAATTTGTGACACGCCATTTCCTCTCCAGCTTACGAGTTATCTGCTTTAGGCTACGTGTTTGAGAATTATACCACGGAGTCAGGTACTTCGGATTTGAGGCCTTAGTTTTCACAGGAGCTACAGTATCCAGAGTCGTACGTAGTGAGGAGGTAAAATTATTAACAAGATAATCGACCTCTGTTGGAGTAGCGTTCAGATAGCTGCTCTGCTCTATGTTGGTACAGGGCATTGAAGATGATAACAGTGGGTGGATTATATTCTTAAACTTAGTTACAGCACTTTCAGAAAGACATCTACTTTGATAAAGTCTACTCTCCACTGCTGTGTAATCAATTATTGTAAATGTAAATGTTATCAGGAAATGATCAGACAGCAGAGGGTTTTCAGGAAACACTGTTAAATGTTCAGTTTCTATGCCATATGTTAAAACAAGATCTAGAGTGTGATTAAAGTGGTGGGTGGGTTCTTTTACATTTTGAGAGAAGCCAATTGAGTCTAATAACAGATTAAATGCGATGTTGAGGCTGTCATTTGTAGCATCTACATGGATGTTAAAATCACCCACAATAATTATTTTATCTGAGCTGAGCACTAAATCAGATAAAAAGTCTGAGAAATCAGAGAGAAACTCTGTGTAAGGCCCAGGTGGACGATAGATGATAACAAGTAAGACTGGTTTCTGAGTTTTACAGCTGGGGTGGACAAGGCTAAGCATCAGGCTTTCAAATGAATTAAAAGTCTGTCTTGGTCTTTCGTTAATTAATAGACTGGTGTGAAAAATTGCTGCCACACCGCCCCCTCTGCCTGTGCTTCGAGATTTCTGGTAGTTAGAATGACTCGGGGGTGTTGATTCATTTAAACTAACATACTCATCCTGCTGCAACCAGGTTTCTGTAAGGCAGAGTAAATCGATTTGTTGATCAATTATTAAGTCATGTACTAACAGAGACTTGGAGGAGAGAGACCTAATATTTAATAATCCACATTTCACTGTTTTACTCTTTGGTTCAGATGTGGATACTGTATTGTTCTTTCTTTGTGATTTTTTATGTTTAAGTTGTTTATTGCTGGGTTTTGGTTTGTTTTTTGTCTGTTTGGGAGCTGACACAGTCTCAATGGAGATGGGTTTTTGGGGGGGTAGCAGGAGGAGAGAAGCTGCAGAGAGGCGTGTAAGACTGCAACTCTGCTTCCTGGTCCCAACTCTGGATAGTCATATTTTGGGGGGTTTAATAAATTGGTCCATATTTCTAGAAATGAGAGCTGCTCCATCCAAAGTGGGATGGATGCCGTCTCTCCTAACAAGACCAGGTTTCCTCCAGAAGGTTTGCCAATTATCTATGAAGCCCACATCGTTTCTGGGACACCACTCAGACAGCCAGCAATTTAAGGAGAACATGCGGCTAAACATGTCACTCCTGGTCTGATTGGGGAGCAGTCTCATGAGCGCTGGGAAGGACAAGCCCAGAGCCCAAAACAGACAGTGCAGGAGATGACAAGGTTAGTAATTCTATGGTGAAAATTATACTTTCAGTTATCTTCATTGGCAAAAGAAAAGTAAATACAAATTCTGCTTCTCACATATAGGGCATTTCCAAGATTTTTTTTCAAAACTTCTTCAATTTATTTTATTACAGCTGTCCTGTGCCAGATGTTCTGTTGACCCACATTGAGAGGCATCATTTCACAAACACCAGGAAGACTGAAACTCATCGCTGGGATCAAGCAGGGCTCGTGATCTTCACCAGCAGCTCCCTCACAAGAAGGATAAACCCAGCATTTCATGAACACTGATGGAGACCTTTGCTTTGTGTAATGTTAGAAGTACTCAGATAATCCTCAGAGGGTCTGGACTTTTACATAATGTAATATTTTTAAGTCCTGTAGAAAGTTAAATATATGTTGTGCTCTCTGGTTACTCTGGTATGAATGACTGTGAATTACCTTATGATAAATAACACACTATTGTCAAAAAACAGTGAAAGAATTCCAGATCACAAGTTTTTAGTTCAAAATACAAGTAACAACCTTTGACTTTAAACAGGTTTTATTTAATTGTGTCAGAGAAAACATCATGTGCTCTTCATGTAGCTGAGTACATTCAGTGTTTAAAACAGAAGTTGTGCAGGTCTGAGATCAGCAGTTTTCTGAAACACCAAACTGAGGTTCTGTTAATGCTGATGTATAGTGACACAGTTACATGGGTGATTAATCCTTTTGACTTTGTGTCTTTAAATTTATCAATAAAACAGCTGCAGCTTTCACTGACAGCACATGTGGTACTTTAACCTTTGTACTGTTTTCTTCAGTTAATTTTGGAGTTACTACAAAGATTGAAGATATAGGATGATCTGTCTGCTGTCACTGGGTGGTGCCGAGGTCTGAATCTGAGGGCAGCTCCTGTAATTACAAACAGAACAGAATCATCAGAAACTGAAATATAAAGTTTATCTCTCAAATCTGAAATAGAGCTGATCCTTCTCTGTCCTCACACACTCGGGATCTGAAGTTGTTCAGTCCTACAGTTCTGCCGACAGCTGACATATGAGCTGTTTATTTTTTATTTGTTTTAAAGGCCTTTGACTAACACATTTTTTAATATCATGTTTACCTTTGAGTTGTTGATGCATCCTGGTCACAACATACGGAGGTGTTATCAGCTCAGTATTGAACAAGAAATATTAATGCTTCAAATTATTTGTCCTAAAGGATGCAAGCTGTACAGAGTACTGCACATGTGACTTTGTGAACATAACTCATTAAAAATAATTCGGACAGATTTTTAACCTGAATATTTGACTAATGAGGGGTTACTGAAGTGCCAGGTTTTTAAAAGTTGGCGTTAATGTCCTTCCACATGTGGAAAGCGACAGAAAACCTGCTGCTGTTTGCACATATTTAATAATCAGCTCTGCACAGGAGCAGAAGCAGAGTCCAGCCTGTTGCTCTTACAGTATAATACTCATAATAAAAGTACAGTAACCGTGGTTAGTCACTGAGCAGCCCGGTGCGTTTCTCTTGATTTCTTTAGTCAGGGTAAATTCATTCACCTGCACGGGTTAGCTAAACGAACTTTACAAAACAAGTTTCCCCTACAGCCAAGTGCTCATCTTAGCCAGCTAGGTAGCTAGCTAAGGACCTAAATTACGGATTAGCTTACAAACTGTCAAAAGATGTATTCTAAAGCACTTCTTCAGTTAAGAATCAGAGAGGAGAAACACACACTGCAGTTAGTTTACTTGCAAGCAAGGGCAGCCACAGCACCCGCACAGAAGTGAGGGCTTTGAGACTCGCGCTCTGAGACTGCCCTGGTCTTTATTTATACCTCAGTGGGTGTTTGTTCCTTACATTGGAATGTGGATGTTTAGGTGTGTGTGGGTGGGTGTGTGTGTGTGTCAAAGCATGATCCCATATATGTCTTCCCTACACCTGCTGGCCTGGAAGTCCAGCAGTTCATCTAAACAAAAGGCACTTAGACTAAAACAGATATACGTGTCAGCAAGAGAAGATACGACCTCTCCTAGGAGGTGTGTGACCTATGCCAGAACACTCTGAAGAGGAGTGAACGCACTCCCCTCTTCATGCTACACAAAGTTGTTACAGACCTCCTAGGATGAGACATTCTTTCAATCTACAAATAATTATATACTTCTAAGCATATATGGAAACTTATATCATTAAAAGATTATACTGACTAAGTACAATTTTCCATTGACATTCCCTCCTGTTGTCAGTATAACTTTTAAGTGAGATATCAGTATGTAACATCTTGTTATACATTTTCTGTTACATCGTCATTAATCACAGGTCGGAGTCATCATCATCATTTTGTATGTATGTATGCAGCAACAGTGGAAAATATTATGCGGTTAATCATGAGTTTTAGACATGGCAGGATACATGTTACAAAGATACAAAATAAAAGTAAAAATACTCCAACTCCAATGAGTAGTCTTTTTAGCACCTGTAGTCAGGAGCCAGTATAAAGTCAAGAAAACTAGTTACTTGTATCACTTACATAGTCCTGATTATGAGCCTGTTGGATCTCTCTCAAAGCATTCAAAGCGTCAGTCATGTTTGATGAATGTATATTGTCTGGTATGTAAGTATGTGTGTGTGTATGAATGCCAGAGTCTCCACAGACTACTACCCAGCCAACATGTATATATGGGCTCCACCTGGTTTTTGCTCGGGCTGGATGGGTACCATGTGGGCATGGGCTCAAACTGGGCTTTTTGTATGGGGCCTACTTGGGTTCTTCACATTAAACCCGTATGGGCAATCCCAAGTGGGCAATTTTAGTAGGTCCTGGCTGGGTCAAACATGGGAAACACTTAACTTGGTCCAAAATGGGAAACACATGTAGGACCCACTTGGGTTTTCCACCTGGGATAGACATGGGCAAACACAGTCATTTAAGGATAGGCTTTTGTTGTGTGCCCCAGGTGGGGAAAAGTGAGGTAATCAATATATGTTTTAGTATCGATGACACAGGTGGGGCCCACCTGGTCAAACTATATGGGTCACACATGGGCAAATGCAAGTCAGACCCTGAAAACATGTCTATGTGGGCCCCAGGTGGGGCAAAGTGAGGTAATCAATATATTTTTTTAGCACTGATGACATAGGTGGGGCCCACCTGGTAAAACTATATGGGTTGCACATGGGCAAATGCAAGTCAGACCCTGAAAACATGTCTATGTGGGCCCCAGGTGGGGCAAAGTGAGATAATCAATATATTTTTTAGTACTGATGACGCAGGTGGGGCCCACCTGGTCAAACTATATGGGTCGCACATGGGCAAATGCAAGTCAGACCCTGAAAGCATGTCTATGTGGGCCCCAGGTGGGTTATGTTAAGTTAATATGGGCATATATTTTATGTGGGCTCAAGATTCTTTAGTATATATGGGACCCACTTGGGTTTCTCACGTTAAAGCCATATTGGCAAAACCAAGTGGAAACATATAGTAGGTCCTGGCTGGGTCAAACATGGGAAACACTTCACTTGGTTCAAAATGGGAAACACACGTAGGACCCACTTGGGTTTTCCACATGGGTTAGACATGTGCTAACATAGTCTTTTAAAGAAAAGCTGCTGTTGTGTGCCCCATATGGGGAAAAGTGAGGTAATCAATATATTTTTTAGCACTGAAAACACAGGTGGGGCCCACCTGGTCAAACTATATGGGTCACACATGGGCAAATGCAAGTCAGACCCTGAAAACATGTCTATGTGGGCCCCAGGTGGGGCAAAGGTGAGGTAGTCAATATATTTTTTAGCACTGATGACACACGTGGGGCCCACCTGGTCAAACTATATGGGTCGCACATGGGCAAATGCAAGTCAGACCCTGAAAACATGTCTATGTGGGCCCCATATGGGTTATGTTAAGTTAATATGGGCATATATTTTACGTGGGCTCAAGATTGTTTAGTATATATGGGACCCACTTGGGTTTCACACATGAAAGCCATATGGGCAAAACCAAGTGGAAACATATAGTAGGTCCTGGCTGGGTCAAACATGGGAAACACTTCACTTGGTTCAAAATGGGAAACACACGTAGGACCCACTTGGGTTTTTCACTTGGGTTAGACATGGGCAAACACAGTCATTTAAAGAAAAGCATTTGCTGTGTGCCCCAGGTGGGGCAAAGTGAGGTAATCAGTATATATTTTTTGGTACTGATGACATAAGTGGGGCCCACCTGGTCAAACTATATGTGTCACACGTGGGCAAATGCAAGTCAGACCCTGAAAACATGTCTATGTGGGCCCCAAATGGGTTATGTTAAGTTAATATGGGCATATATTTTACATGGGCTCAAGATTGTTTAGTATATATGGGACCCACATGGGTTTCTAACATTAAATCCATATGGGTGGGCATCCAATGTAGGTCCTAGTTGGGTCAGTGATGGTAAATGTGTACATTGGTTCAAAATAGTAGCACATGCTTATGTGAGGATTCTTCTTCTGTGAAGAGCCTGAGAAAGTGTTATTTGAATAAAGGAGGATTTATTCCAAACTAGCCCATCACAGATTGCACACAACCCAGGGAGTTCTGAAAGTCAAATTGTAAAAAGAATCTCAAAAGAAAGTATGAACATAACTGTCTTTTATAACCTGCAGACGGCACCCATGGGGTACCATTCTCTAACGAATCACCCTAACTTTAACATATTTGGCACAACCTCAGTCTATCACTTTTGCTATCCTTACGTACAGTCAGATGTTCTTTACCCTTCATTTTTGACCCTCTCAGTATTTAGCCTTGGCTAGTGAATGTACTTAAAGTCCACGTTGAGACCTCAAGATGTTATGTGTTATCAGACACTACAACCCAGCTGTCAAGTGAGACTATAGGAACTTTGATGTTTTTGAACATTCAATGTTACTCAAAACACTCTGCACACTATTCCAAAGAACTGGTTTGAAACTGGTTACTTTTTAATTTTAGATTTCATTTTAAGTACTTAATTTGAACTTTCAGCGCTCTGCATGGTGAGGCTCAGATAAGATAAAATAAGGACTTCATGATTCTTCATAGGTAAATTCACTTGTCACAGCAGCAATAATAAGTGATTAAAACGGACACAAGAGTAGAAAAAAAGAAAAACAAAAAATACAAATAAAAAACCTAAGATAAAAGTGAATTACACAGACAAAATATAGATTTGGCATTTGCAAAATAAGGATTACTGGTTGTTCAAACAATTAAGACTATTTACTTGAGCAAACATGCAATTGAGGATTTTTAGTAGATCAGAGACACTCTACTGTATTAGAGAAAAGACAGTTAGCTACATGGAAGTTGGAAGTTTTGGTTAATCAGATCCAGTAAAGCTCCTGAAGTATATTACCGATCTGTTAAAATGTTACTCTTCAAACTTGTGACCTCAGATTATATAACCAGAAATAATTTATATTTTCTTTGAACTATTGGAAAGGAGAGGGAATGGGGTCTTTCAAGCAGTCACACTTCAACTGTGAAACTCCCTTGTCCTTATGGTGTATTGACACTATTGAAACTTTTCAAAAGCAGTCTAATGTTAGAAGAGCTTTTAGGTAAACTGTTATTCTTCTTCTTATCATTATTATATATTTTATTAATTATATTTTTATTATGATGTTGATTTGGGTGACAATTATTTGATAAATATTATGTATTAATTTTTCAAACAAATTAACCATCCCTATGCTTAAATAAATAAAATTGTTCTTTAAAACTTGTGCATTGTTTGACTTTTAAAATTTTTTGTATCAGGTGTAAAATGACTTTTTAAATAAAGTTGTTTTTAATGTGAGCAGCTCCTATTGGCTCGTTTAAAAAGAGGGAGGAGCAGATTGCACCGCCTAGCGTCTAGTCTTCGCGGTCTTTCGTCAGTTGCGCCTTTTCTCTCCCTGGTGTTTGAGAACGTGGAGGACAAAAGGATACCAAAGAATCGAAAACTATGACAAAAGTAAATACTTAAAGTTTTCTAAGTTTTCATCAATGGTTATTTTAGTAACTTTCTACAGTCGTCCTAAACGGTAATAGGGGGAGAAGCATAACATCTTTAGCTAGCAGGTAGAACTGGGTTAATTTACTGCATTGTCTTTGGCAAACATAATTTAAAATTAATTACAAAACTCTTACTGCCTATATTCTACTCGAAAAAATTCATCTTATCTTATTCTGTTTTTATTGCGCCATTCTCTCTATACAGTTTTTGAATTTACATATTATAACGTACACGGCAGGTTTTTTTTCTGTGCTTCTGCAACTGTTTCTTAGGTTTTCCTAAAAGGTTTTTGTAATTAATAAAAAAAAATATATATATATTTTTTGGGCTTTAGTGGATTCCTGCTCAGCTAACTCGGCCATTATGCACTACCCAGTAAACAAAATGGCTGAACAGTATCTTAAATGTTTGAACATGAGCTAGTCATACCATGTCACGTAATATTCATGTGCAGTGTAGCAAGCCCACCTTATAGGGGTGTAAAACATGAGGTGTATGAGGTTATTGTTTAAATTACAGGAGTAGATGCCTGCAGCTGAAACAGTTTTCTGATCTGAACGTGAACCTACTGGTCACGTTTATGGTAATGTTACCAGATATGCATTGTACTATAGGAAAACGTGGTGGATCAGTGTGCAAAAAGCCCCCAAAAGAAACACACAGCTTCTTTAGCTCAAACACTGTCTGATCTCTTAGATACTGTGCTGTTCCATCTAGTTATTGGTTACTGAGAAATGTTAGGTTATTAATTAATTAAGAGAGTGCAGCTGTTCAGATCAGATGGTGAAGTAGGAAAATGCAGAACATGTTACTATAGCTGAATGCTGTGTAAAAATACTAGTAATAAATCTAACTCCCATTTATGGCTTTTACTACTGTGGGGCTAAATAAAAAATTACAGACATAATGAAATCTGCTACACTTACAAAGCTTAAGTTTAAAACAATTATTATATATTAAGCATTTTTTTGCTCTTTTTTAAATTCTTTTTGCTAATAATGGACTCAATTTTATTATCAAGTTCAAAGACCTATTAAACTTTTAAACCATTAAATCCAGGAAATTAGATGCCCGTAAATGTACGAGACCCTCTTTATGGCTAGTATCCCCAAATATTTAATAATTCTTTCTAAAAGTACACAAATTTTGTTCTTTTCAATTAAATAGTGCATGTTTAATGTATTCTTGACCAGGTAAAAATTCCACTAAATTAGTTTTTGCATATTTTTAAGTATAATCAAATTTTTATAGTTTGCGAGTACTTTTAATTTGTAGATTTTGCCACTTGTTTTGAAGTTTGGATAGTGCTTTATAGTAATTTGTAAATGTTTTGAAGTCATCTGGCTTCTTAATAATTTAATAAAAAATTAACAAGCCATGTAATAATTTGTAAACCACTAGGGACCACTTATTACTATGTCACCAATTTTTTACTTAAAGGAATTTAGGAATTATGTCTGTCAAGACATTTGTTCTGGCATAAGTCACCATTTTGATATATCTTCCTGTGACTTTAAAGTCTGTCAGCTAGTTAGATACATTTTTGCACTGCTAGTGTTTGCTGCTTGAATTAGTCAGTTTATCATATAAACACATGCAATGCCTTTCAAACTTTTAATTACACTGTTCATTTTGTGCATTAGTAAGAGAATCTTTTATATTGAATTATCCTGGGAAAAAACGAAAATGTTTGTATTTTTTTTCTCATGCACTTTCTTTCATTTCCTTATCACGTTTAGATTCTTCAAGATCACAAGCACCATCTTTAACATGTAAGTAACTTTCATATTATTTGTATTACTTATCATTATTATTATTATTATTATTTTTGAAAAGTGATGGTCTTTGGGGCATCCTTGAAAGGAGGTGCATTACTTCATTTTTTTTTACTGGTATTCAGTAAAAAAGGGCACAGGAGGCAATGATCAATTTTAAAATTTAACATTTATTTAAATTTCCATCTTTTATGCTAACAATAATGCCAACAGTGTTCTCTTCACTTGTCCCACAACTCTGACAGTTTTGGTCCTCTGCTCTCCTCACAATTGGCTGATTTCCATCTGAGCTGCTACTGCAAACTGCATTAAATTGATTTTACATTGCCTTGTTATTCTAATCTTTATCTGCGTTTTGGACTACAAATATTCACACCTGCTGCTAGTAACCAGAGCTCACAAGAGTGCAAGGCGTGTAGTTCAATAAAGTGATCGATGTGTTCACTAGCTGATTTCAATAAACCGGTAACTTATCAAATCTATATTTTATAGGAAGTACATTACTGATAAAAGTGGTAATAAACACGGTAACCAATAAAAATTTAATTTCCTGTTATAAAAAAAAAAATACTGCTGTGAGCTCGGTTTTCTAACACCAGGTGTGAACATCTACAGTCTTTAAGCTCTGGTAAAGATTTAAAAATAAAAGCATTAAGTAACATAACATTAAACACTAAGTTAGTTTGATGGTGTTGACTGCAGCAGCTCAATGTTAATCAGCTGATCGTGATGGAAGCAGATGAGCGTTTTTCATCATAGTTGCTGGTGATGTGTTGGTCGAAACGAAACGGCTCTTAGAGCCGACTCTTTGAAGTGAACAACGCGAGCGTGTTTTTTTTTTTCCGCTTCACTCCGCACGCGAGCCTTGTGCTTTGTGCTGGGAAGAGGGGGGAGGGGCGGTAGTTACACTCGTAGTAGCACAGTAACAGAGCAGGAGGGAGAGAGAGAGAAAGAGAGCCAGGGACAACAACGTCACATTAGAAAGCAGGGGTGGGAGAAAAAATCGATACTGTGTAGTATCGTGATATTTTGTTTGCTAATAATGTATCGATACAGGGACAGCAGAAATCGATATTTTGTTACAAAAAAGTTTTTGTGGACTGGAACATGCTCTGACTTCAGAGCATGTTGATCAGCTCCTTTTTCTGAGCAAGAATCCTGACATTCCTTCACTGTCCAAATGTGTTTAACTTTTTTTATGGCAGCAATAAACATGACAGTTTACTTATTTTAATTTAAGACATGTTTTATTTTAATTAAGTTTAAAACTTTTTTATTTAATGTAAAATTATATTTTGTTTTAATTTACTTTCAAATTCTTCAGTTGCTGAAGGGGCTGCATAGTTTTCACAAATTGCATAGTTCAGAATAGCTATAATTGTACCAGATGGTTGCATTCAGTTAAGTTGGACTAGACTGTAATACAAACTGTTCAGTTTGTCAACAATAAAACTGACTGAAATGAGAGAAAGACTGAGTGTGAGACTTTGTTATTAGATAAAATGAATATTGATAAAGTTTACCTTCATGTACAGAATCTGAATATCGCAAAATATTAAAAAAAATTGCAATAATATCGTATCGTGCGTTAAGTATTGTGATAATATCGTATCGTGGGATGTATGGTGATTCCCACCTCTATTAGAAAGGTATAGTAATCATCCACAACTACTTTCAATTGCGGATGATAAAGGATTCAGAAAGTTTATTCATGCAGGCCCATATGACAGAGAATGTGCATCTTCTTTTTGTTTTCATATTTTAATTTATATTTGTGTTGTGGTTTGCAGTGTTTTGTGTTGTTTCACTTTAAATTTGTTTAAAAGGAAAAAGCTGAAAATTTAAATAGTTAAAAGTTGAAATGTAAATAGTTGTTTTTTGTATTATATGATTTATTTATTACATTTTATGTGGAGTGAATAAATAAAAGTATATTTACGGTGCCCGCTAGAGACAAAGCACGTACAAACCCCAAAACATGTAAAACAATTCCAAAACACGTAAAAACTCCATAGCATGTACAAACTCCGAAGCACTTACAAAACACAACAGAAGTGCTCCAGGATGCTAGGCACAGTGTTGAGCTTTTGTTACCTAGTGGCTACACAAGCCAGGAAGTACCAACGACCGGATTTGGTGTGTGGTAGTAACAGGTAAATGAACAGTTTTTGGAATTATTTGAATATATATGAGTGCTTGTGTATAAATACACAAACAATACACATATGCTTTCAATTGTGTAATTTAAGTGATCTAGGATCTAGGTAGCTCTGTTTTGGAAGTTCAGTTAATGCTAGAAATGTGTTTTAGGGTTTGTACGTGTTTTGTCTCTAGGGGCCACCGTATATATTTATATATAAACATATATAAATACAACCACGTTTCTTTTTTTACATTAGTAATTCCTTTTGTGCATAATTTTATATTGTTGTTAATAATAAATTAATTAAAGCAACAAAACAACCTGAAGAGCCGGTTGGGAGCCCAAAGAGCCGGCTCTTTTTAGTGAGCCGAGCTGAAAGAGCCGGTTCTCTAAAAAGAGCCGGAAATCCCATCACTAGTTGTGTAATATGCTGGTATTGATATGATCAAAAATGAACTGAGTTGTTTCGTATTCTATAGAAATTGTACATCTAATTAATAACAAGGCTTTCTGCTGATGTTATTAATTAAAAATGTATTGTTTTATTTTTAAGCAACAACTTTTTAGCATGCAATCAGTCCATGCTGTACAGGACAGATTTGTAAACTGTGCATACAAAAATAGACTATTTTACAAAATTGCTCATTCAACAAATGTAAATCACAGCAGATTTTTTTGTTGTAGTGCACTGTCACAACTAGAAATGTGGGGGGAAGTCCTCAAAATTGAAGGCAGAACAGGAAAATACATGGAAATAACAATTTTCCTTTAAGCACATCAGTAAAGGTCGATCCAGATACTTGATAACTGTTGGTATAGGTATGACATGAATTTGAATCTCCATTATCACAGGTTTTAATTGGGAGGCAACATGCAGATATACAGGAGGACTATAAACAGCAATTCCTATTGCATACAACTGTTTTAGAAAATACCAACAACACTGTTAATTTATCACTTGCTGGTCTATAGACTTTACAGTGTGGATGGATGGAAAATCCATCTGGCTCCACTCTGGCTGAATTGGTGCTACAAACAACTCTGCGCTCGGCTTTCCTGGCTGTGTGTGGATTTATACTTACACATCCAAATTTTGACCCTATTTTTCTTCCTTTCAGCTGATTGGTCAATTTCATGTCAATCACCAATTAAACAATCCAATCAGAGAACATCTCCAGAAGTTGATTCTGTTCATCTGGACGTAGCGTTTTCAGTGGGAGAAAATGCTGAAAGCGCTACATCCAGATGAACAGAATCAACTTTTGGAGATTTACTTACCTGGATGATTGAGCATGCATCAAGACAATCAGACAACAGATAGGTTTGGCTGTTGGAGGGCTGCATTACGGAGCTTCAGGTCCTGGAAGAATAAATTCCCTTTTACATACCAGACCAGCATTTTTCTTCATTACCAAGAAGGAAAACAGTTTGTGCGTGTCAGAGTTCAGTGGTTTTTGTGTCACAGGGCTTATAATATGTGTATAAATCTGGCCAGGGACCATCACATCACACTGCTATCATATTTTTCTGTTGCTATCATGTTTCTTTTCTGAGATGTTGTTACTTTTATGACAGATGTAACAAGAAATCTTCCAGAAAGTTAAATTTTTTATTCTAATCAAATATTTGATTCTGATAACAGATAAAGTTTTTTTTTTTACTTTTGTTCTGCTATGATAGTTTATACAAATTTTGGCCAATTCCTATTTATTTTAACCCTCAGACCCCAAAAGTCACCAGCGACAGGTTTTTCCAAACCTGTCTCGTCAAACCTGAGCTCTACCAGGGGCCCAACACGCCTGGACTTTTAGAAGAAAAGAGATGTCCAAAAATAAACCACAGGGTCAAATACTTGATTTTGTTCAGTGTTTTAGAGTTATTAATTTGAATTGACTAATTTAAATATTTTATTCATGTACATTTTGATTGCCTTCAGTAAAAATGGCAAAATTTCAATTTCTTTTTTTTTTTCTGTTATTAATCCTTGATTACATTCATATAGTATACAGTAGAGGAAAAAACCTACCAGATGTGTAAAGTAGTAGTAATACTGAAAAAAGGGACAAAAGCACACACAGTCACAGCTGATTTTATGACACTTTTACAGCTAAAACAATATATAATTCCGGTTATCCTGCGTAACATTATTGGGGATAAAGGGTTAAGGAACCGCAATTAATTTTTTTAGTTTAGCTTGTGTTTACTACCATATTTTTTTTTATCACCACACAGTAAACATTAAGTAATATGTAAAGCGTCCATTTATCCTCCATTCCGGTCCATTATCTTAAGCTTAGGCTGCTGCCCCTCAACCCAATCCGGTACTAAGTAGAGAGGCCCAGACTTCGCTCTCTCCAGGCACTTGGCCCAAGGCAGTCCCAGGCCAGCCGAAAAACATTGTCCCTCCAGCATGTCCTGGGTGTTCTGGGTCTCTTCCTGGTGGGACATGCCCAAAACACCTCACCAGGGAGGCATCCTAACCAGATGCCATTATCTAATCTGTCCTTTTTGTATGTTCCCCTCAGGTTGCCATGGTAGCAGATACAGGGGGAACAAGTGTAGACGATGCCACAAGAAGGATGATGAAATTCCTCATATGACCTGAGCTGGCTGTGGAGTACAACATGCTTGGCCGACATGGGGAAAAAAAGTTCAGAGATTTACGTCTTTTTAATGTTGTGTATGGTAAGTTAGTTTCACTTGAGACATTTGAACTTTAGAAAACTAAACTTTTTTAATAAAGTGTTTGAAAGTGTAACTGAGATTGGTTATCATGCAATTTATATATATTTTTTGAGGCAATAAAGTGAAATAAACATTGTTCTTTGCAAATCATCACCAAATTAAGTAAGCTAAGATTAACTTTACTTTGGCTTGCCCATTTTTATTCTTCATTTGCAGAGGCACTGAAGAAGAATTATTTAACATCAAAAGTCAACTTGCAAGAAGCAGAGAAGGCTCTCTCCAAGTGGTTCACTGGAGCTAAAGACAGAGGAGGACCGAGGGCTGCAAGGGTACAAAATAGACTTACGGCTCTGTAAAAAAACAAAAAAAGAAACCCTGCTGATTCAAGATAAGCTTTTGAGTTTTCCATCTGACTTTTTCTCACTGTTGCAACAGTTCCGAATATATAAGGAATTTTGATGTAGTTTGACATTTCTAGTTTTTTAAAAGTTTACACACTTTGGAATACAGTTACGTAAAATCACAGTTGTTGGACAAAATAAATGTGAAAAATGTTGTTTTGTGTACCCTCGTGATTTTTGAAATGGTTTTATTTACAAACTAGTTTTTGTTTGTGGTCAGCTTTAATATATTTGGTGTCTTTGTGTCACAGAACCCGTATTAGCTGTCTGAAAAATTGATTTTGTGACTGTTTTACTACATGGGGCCCACTCAGTGCCAGAAATTAGCCAATTCAAACTAGAAGTAAGATGCAACTACAGAACCCACTGATAATGCCATTCCAACTTTTTAGCTCGTGTTTTCCTCATGTTGTACCCACTAAGAACTTGAAAGATGAGGCCCGGGTGGGTTTCTGTGTACTTTGCCTAGTTGGGGCCCATTTAGTTCCCAGATTTTACCAATATAACACCGAGATGGGCTTTTAAAATGGGGCCATTATGGAACCCGCGGACAATCCCACTTAAAACCCACTTTTTAGCCTATGTGGTAACCACATGGTACCCACAAAAAAACTTGAAAGGTGGGGCCCGGGTGGGTTTCTGTGTACTTTGCCTAGTTGGGGCCCATTTAGTTCCCAGATTTTACCAATATAACACCGAGATGGGCTTTTAAAATGGGGCCATTATGGAACCCGCGGACAATCCCACTTAAAACCCACTTTTTAGCCTATGTGGTAACCACATGGCACCCACAAAAAAACTTGAAAGGTGGGGCCCGGGTGGGTTTCTGTGTACTTTGCCCAGTTGGGGCCCATTTAGTTCCCAGATTTTACCAATATAATACCGAGATGGGCTTATAAAATGGGGCCATTATGGAACCCGCGGACAATCCCACTTAAAACCCACTTTTTAGGCTTTGTGGTGCCCACATGGTACCCACAAAAAACTTGAAAGATGGGGCCCAGGTGGGTTTCTGTGTACTTTGCCCAGTTGGGGCCCATTTAGTTCCCAGATTTTACCAATATAACACCGAGATGGGCTTATAAAATGGGGCCATTATGGAACCCGCGGACAATCCCACTTAAAACCCACTTTTTAGCCTTTGTGGTACCCACATGGTACCCAGGTACCCACAAAAACTTGAAAGATGGGGCCCGGGTGGGTTTCTGTGTACTTTGCCCAGTTGGGGCCCATTTAGTTCCCAGATTTTACCAATATAACACCTATATGGGCATTTAATATGGGGCCATTACGGAACCCGCGGACAATCCTATATGGGGCCCATTTTTCAGCCCATTTCCAAACCATATGGGCCCCACATATAAATGTTGGCTGGGTGGCTGAAGACCAGGAGGGCTGTTATTTAAGGTGGGAAATTAAAATTTGGGTTAGTAATTCGGGGAAGGAGAAAACTGACTGTTTAAGTGGAGAATTGTCAAGGAGTCTGAAATACTGCAAAGCAACATATGCAAAACCACACATACAAACAGAAAATGCATTAACCTTACAAAGACAAGCTCATGAAGATTAATGCATAGACACTGATTAAACCTGGCTAAGAACACAAACATATGTAATTAAATCAGCTTGCTAATTGTATGAGTGATAGAATGGTGTGACTGGGTAATAAAATAGACTTACAGCTTGAAGTTGACTCAAAGGAGTTATATGACAGGGGAGTGAGTTATGGAAATTAACAGAAGAAAAGTGATTAAAGCAGTTTTAAAAGAGTGAGTTAGGAGTGCTTTTGCACTGATTGATAAAAGGAAGTGATTAGTATAGAAAGAAAATGAAAATAATTCAATAATGTGTTAAGGTTTAAACATGTATTTCTTTTGTCACGTTGACTTGTTGAGATGAATCAGTATGCAAATTAGCTGGAGTGACGGGTGACGAAGACACTTCCTGTGTGCGTGTGTGTCTGAGGCTTTCAGTTCAGGAAACGGAGCGGTGACTGGGGAGGATCATTTGGTGAAATATATAAGGGTAAAATAACACGATAATTGATTACGGTGGTCAGGTCTGTTCAGAGGTGCAGATTGGGACAGGAAATTTATAATTTAGTGATGATACGTTGTGGAAATCGGTTTATATCTTACGCTGAATGAAAACATGGCAGAGTGAGGAAGGGAGACGTTGTGGAAACGGTATTTGATCTTTTGATGAGGTCCATGTTGCAGTGAACGGGTGAACTTTGAGATTGTTTTAGATTTTTGAGGCTGTTGTTTCTATTTCAAGAGAGGGAGTTTGATTAAACATGGATATGTCTGAGAGGGGCCCAAAAATTTTGTAGTAGTGCACTCAAAAAAAAAAAGGTGATTTTGTTTGGTACTTTGATGAGCTAATAATCAGCTCTCTTTTCTCACTTTTGTTCTAAGCAGGCCTGGAAGAGAGTGAACTAACCGCGCTGACAAAAATTCCGAGAACGACCATAAGGTGGGCTTTACAGATTATAATTGGCTGAGGAGAAGTCTACCGGTGGGGACCTGATTGGTTGTGAGTCTCTGTCTAAAGAAGGATTGTAGCGATTCAATCCAGTCAAAAGTATAGAGAACTATTTTCCTAAAAAGGAAAACGAAATAAACCAAATGGTTGAGCTCATTTTGCTGATGTGGAGCATCTGATGACGTGCGCAGAAGGCTGCAGTATCAGCAAAAAGTAACATGTGTGAATGCATGTGAGTGAATGCGAGTGATTGGACCAAGGGGGGAAATAAATAAAATGTTGACAAACAGGAGGAGTGGAAGACTTAATTCTAGGGACGCTGATGTTTCCTTTGAGTGAATTTCTGTTTTATTGATTTGGGTTAGACCATGTTATTACATTATAAAATGCTAAATGCTAAAAGGGAAACATTGTTTGATGTAACTCAAGTTACCATTAACTGAGGTAACACATGATTAATAACTGTTCTGTTTAAGTTTAATTTTTTGGTTATGACACAGATTGGATCATAAAGGGGGAGTTGAGTATGAAATGTAAAGTACAGGTTTTGTTTCCAGGAAGTTCCAAGGATCCAGACTTTGCATGGAGCAACGATTTTGAGAAGATCCGATATGATGATTAAATTGATTTTATTCCTTATTCCTTAAACACAGGTTTTAGGGCCGGAGCGAAATACCTGAGAGGACGATGGCTGAAGTGTTTGGAGAGATGATATGACTAACCTTTTTTCCTCTTAATTTGTTAAGCGTGGGTGAAGCATTTTGAGTTTTTTGCCACATGAGATGTGTCAAAAAAGAGAGGGATTTAAGGTTTAATTTGTTTAATTTGAAATGGGTTTTAGTATGATTTTATAACGATTGGGGTTTTTTGATAATTTAGAGATGGTAAAATTCTTTAAATTCTTTAAAGAAAGGATTAAAATGAACTGAATTCGGTTTAGAAGATAAATTGCTGGTGTTGATAAGAAGTTGTACACCAAACTTAAAGGGAAACTGTGGGAATAAAGGATATGCTTTGGGGAAAAATAGTGAAGATTTTACGAGTAGAAAATGTGTGATCTCTTTTGATTTTTAGAATAAGTTGTTATAATGTAGGCTTTAGAAACAGATATTAAATAGATTTATTTCTAGGGTAGAGGAGAGTTTTTTATGAGGATGTTAAAAGTGTCACTGACCCGAATGAATAGCATTGAAGATTACATACACAGGAATGATTTCATACACATTGCATTTTGTGCTTATTAAAGAAATGTTGCTCAAGTCAATAACTGAAGGTCAGAAGCTTGGTTGGCGTTATGTCCAAGCAATTTATTGTGCAAGATGACAGAGCATTGAAGGCTGCGCACGCTTACAGACATATAGAGTTCATCAAGACACATGACAGTATTGATTCCAGGCCAAAGGCCTGAAATCCATTTAGCATTTAACTGAATAGGAGTTTCGCTTGTAACTAAATTGGGTGACATGTAAAATATTGAGATAACACATGCAGCCCCAAATGAGTCTCATTATATAAAATGCAGCTACAGAATAACGAACGCTGGTTGAAGGGACCAAGTTTTTGTTTAAAACAGAAGCAAAGGGAGAAAGCTTATATATTTTTGCTTAGGACTGATAAAATACAATTAGAATGTACCATTCCATTAAGAGCAGAAAAATGAAATAAAATGATATATTAAAACAGGTTATAACACAGGAAATGTGAGTTCTAAAATACAGTTAGAGTTCAGCTTTTAGCTATGATGAAATTTATTTAGGAGCTATTGATAATGTGCTTACACTTAGTGATTAAAGTGGTTGTTTTTTTTTCCTTTGATCCTGGTGTAGAATAAGTGGTTATGATGATTTTGCTTGTGAAAGGTGATGTTAGGTGAGAGCTCCGTGCAGCAGCGACAGTTTTGTGCACAGGAGCAACAGGAAGCACATGCAGAGACGTGAAAGCAGCGCTTTAAGAGTTTTAAAATGATGACTAACTTTGGATAATATATATAAATGAAAGTCAAAAACTAAACACGTAATTAAGTTCATGTTGTGAGTAATATTAGGTTGAACCAAGTTTGAATAAAGAGAACAATTGATGGACATAAGTGAGGGGAAGAGCATAGTAGGGAGAAGGTTCTTTTTATTCATTACAGTTAAGGTGAATCTAGTCTTAGACTAGGATCTACTCCGTGAATTATTAGTTTCGGTCATGCTTTTATTTGTTTTGGTGACCTCTGGATAACATCCAGAGGTCAAGACAGGAATTGTTGGGAAGGAAGTATTATTTTTTGTCATTTTTATTATTTCCATTTATTATTTTATTTTTATTAATTCTATTTTTATTATTTTGTTATTACTGTCATTACTGTTGCATCATAATTATATAGCAAGCATATGTATACAAGAAGTATTGATACAAGAGGTATTGATATTGCATTCAAATGTTCAAACATATTGGTATCATATCAGCCTTTATTACAGGTCCAGTTATAACCACTTCAAACTGTTGAGTTGAATTTATAATCTTAAATGTTTATGCAGACTGCAGGGTGAAAGAGTAACTCGGTGCCAAAAGAAGACAGGAAGTTATATGTTTTTGAAGTTACATGCTTTTGCAGGAAGTGAAACCAAAACCAGAGTCTGAGTGCAAGCCAAGAGCAGGGTGTTTTATTATGCATTAATATCTCTGATTAAGCTTTGATTAAGCTTTAAGTAGTTGTATTAGATTGAAACATTTGTTTTATACATTTTACATAGAAGTTAAGATCATCACAACACAGGATGGCCTTAGCCTGGTTGCCTAAGTTGAGGTCAACTAAGGTGCAGAGAGCAGATGCACACTCGGTGCACACACAGACAGACATACACATACACACACACACACTGTTAGGGTGTAGGTGAAAGTTGACTGATGAAGCAGTAGATGCACGATGCGAGAGCGGAGCTGGCTTACGGGAAACCACCGGGGAGAAGATGGAAGCCAGTGTTCTTTTAATTGTGTCTTAAGTTGTCAAATAGAACATTTGTGGTTTTGAAGCTGATGTATGTGATGACGCAATGAGGGGGCGTCACTAAATATACTCTGATGCATATAAAACTGTATTTTGATGTTAGGAGGATGAGATTGTGGGGCTGTCTGCTCATAGAGTCCGCTCATTCTCCCACGCGTGTCATTTCATTAAAATCATCGTCTTTACCCTTTGGACCAGTGTGGTTACTTGCATTCCTCCTGTGTTTCCTTCCCTATATTTTTGAACCTTAACACCACCAAATATGAATTCTGCCAACATTAGTCTCCTGCTAAAACCAGGCAAAGACCCTTTATTTCCCTCAAGCTATCGTCCAATTTCTCTTTTAAATGTAGACCTTAAAATAATCTGCAAAGCTCTCTCAAAGAGATTAGAGAAAATAACCCCCCTCTTAATTCATCCTGACCAAACTGGTTTCATAAAAGGACGGCACTCCTCAACAAACACTCGTAGATTACTTAATTTAATAGACTACTCATACAATAAAAACATCAAAACCAAAATATTATCTCTAGATGCAGAAAAAGCATTCGACAGAGTTAACTGGAAATTTTTATTCGCAACTTTACACAAATTTGGTTTTGGAAACTCTTTCATAAACGGGATAAGAATATTATACAATTCCCCAACAGCTCGTATCAGAACAAATGACCAGACATCCTCCAGCTTCTATCTCCTGAGGGGCACCAGACAGGGATGCCCACTCTTCCCTTCACTTTTTGCAATTTTTATCGAACCTCTAGCAGCAGCATTTAGACAGGCTATAACAATTAAGGGCATAAAATGTAAGAACATAGAACATAAAATCAGTCTCTATGCGGATGATGTGTTGCTTTTTCTGCAAAACTCACAAACCAACCTCTCTGAGGTAATTACTCTAATAAACTGGTTTTCAAGAGTTTCAGATTATTCAATTAACTGGCCAAAATCTACAGTTCTTCCCATTAACTGCTCCTTCCATAATTCTTCCTCTGCCCCACTACAATCTGGAAATATTAAATATTTAGGTATTAATGTTTCTCCTAAGCTTTCAGACTTAACTAAATTAAACCACATCCCACTTCTAAAGAAAGTAGAAGGCGATCTGACTAGATGGAAATCTTTACCCATATCACTCATGGGAAGAGTCGCCACTATAAAAATGATGATCTTGCCAAAAATAAATTACTTATTTTTGATGATCCCTAACAAACCATCACAAGATTGGTTCAGATCTCTGGATTCATATATTTCTAAATTCCTTTGGAAAGATAAACCCCCGCGTATCAGCTTAAAAACGCTACAAAGAACCAAGGATAGAGGAGGATTAGATCTGCCTAATTTTCACCAATACTTCTTAGCCAACAGGCTTCAGTTCATCTCAGAATGGTTAAAACATACCTTCTTAGATGAGCCCTGGCTAGATGTTGAACAGGCACTATGCAATGATCTAGAGATATCAGACCTACCATTTATTAGCTCAAACATCAAAAGACATGAATGCTTTAAAAGCATCAACATCAGCTTTTCTCTGACAGCATGGTAGGAGTTTCTAAAAATAACGGAGTCTTCATTAATCCCATGCAAACGTACACCTATCTGGAATAACCCTGACATATTACAAAACAATAATATGATTAATTTCCCAGAATGGAGTTGTAAAGGAATTAAATACTTAGAACATATATTAGAGGGAACAGAATTTATTCCATTTGACAGACTAGTTGCACAATATGGGATCAACAAGAAAAGATTTTTAGAAAATCAACAAATTAAATCCATAGTAAAAAAGAAATTTAACCTCAGTCAAGTTGAATTACAAACACCACCAAGCGCGGTACATTTTCTTACTCTTAAATCCCCCAAATTATTATCTAAAATATACAGAACACTTTCTAAATTAGATGAATCAACATCCCTTCCTATTGCAAAGTGGGAAGCAGATTTATCAGTCAGCTTAGACCAAAACTTCTGGTCTCAGGTATGCTTAAAAACCTTTAAATTGATTAAAAATCCCAGTCTGCAATTAATACAATACAAAATACTACATAGAGTGCACTATACAGGTCATCGGATGTTCAAGATGGGCTTTACATCTTCCAACAACTGCTCACACTGTCAAGGCAATACACCAGACAATTACATCCACGCCCTTTGGTTCTGTCCACCAGTGCAGAAGTTTTGGCACCAGATATGTGAAGACTTATCAAAGTGTCTGAAATGTAAAATTCCAACCTCCCCTTTAGTATGCTTGTTGGGAAAATTGGATGAGGTCACTACAGAAACTAATACAGTCCACATGGTTTTTACTGCCCTATGCATCGCCAAGAAAACGGTCCTCATGAACTGGAAAAATAAAAATAATCTTAATTCTAGCCAATATAGAAACCATCTAATAGATCACATTAGTCTCGATATAGCCTCTGCCACCACATTAGATCAATCCCTCTGGGCTCCTTTGATCGGCTCCATCACCTAGCAGGGGTGGGGGGTCGTGGTTTGGTCCCACCTTAGCTATTGTGGTTGATGTGGAGTTGGGACGGGCTTAGGGCGCCTGGAGGACCCCTAGAGACGTTATCCCTGGAGGGCTTAACCCGGGGGCTGTGTTCATAACCTGGTTAGTGGCTCTGGTCGCTCTTAGAGGTTGTTCTCCTCATGGCTGCGTGCAGCGGGGCTGGAGGATGGTCTGTACTGGTGGACGTAGGTTACTGGCCTGGTGGCCTGGCTGCCCCTGAGTGGATCCGGGGCAGGCGTGGGGGTTTGGGGTTCGGGGGTGCTTCGCCTCCGTGCTGGGGCTCTGGCTGGGCCTTGGGGGCTTCGGTCCTCGTCGGTGTGTCACCGAGGTTGTGGTCGGGCGGGTGCACGGGGGCTCAGCCCTGGCGCAGGGGGCCTCTTGTGCATCGGCCTAACTGGGGGGCTCTTCAACTGGCGGGGAGGTTGTTCCATCCTTGCAGGAGTCCACTCTGCAGGTGGGGGAGAGACATAGGAGAGGTGGAGAATAAACTTAACCTGGGTGTCTGTTGTCTTGTGTAGTCTGGGAGATGATTGAATGTTGGGGTGGGTACAGTTTCCTCTGTGGTGGGGTGGGGTGGGCTGCCCCGGGTCCTGTGGGGCTTGGCAGTGCTGCTACCGTAGGCCCCGGTCTGGATGGACCTGGGCTCCCTTGCCTTGGTGGGTACCAGAGGACGGGGGTGCCTACTGGGGTCAGCGGGGGAGCTGGCCCTAGGGAGGGGCATCCTCCCTCCCTCCTTTTCCTCCCCATCCCCGGCTACCTCCCTCTTCCCACTCCACCACACTCACCCACACAGGTAGGGCCTTGGGGTGCGGGTGTGTCACCAGGGTGCAGGGGAGACATTCCCCCCCCTCTGTCCCCTTCTGGCCACCTGTGCCTCAATTTTATCTCACAACTTAGACATCCACATTACTTACACTCTCATAACACACACATATATATAGGGCCTTGAGGGTGGGCACGTTAACGGCGTCCAGTGGACGGTCTGTGTACTCAAACCTACCTCTGGCGCCGGTGCCCACCTCTCAATTTTAAATCCATGTAGACATTGAGGGTTCTCGGGAGGGGCCGTGCTAAAACCTGCTGCTCTCTGGCAGCAGCACCATGCTCTCCCTTGTTTTAAATGCACTTTAGAACAACACGCAGCAACACTACACATGAGCGGGAGGAGGGAGGTATGGGGTCTTCACACATCCCCGTTCTCTGCTAGCCATCGGGGCGAGGGGGCTGGGAGGAGATGTTTGCCTCCACCCCGGGGGGGAAGGGTAACATCTCTTGGGTCTGGGTTCTGTTTCCCCCTCTGGGGCGAGGGTACCTGGACCCGGGGTAAAGAGTATGTTTGGGGAGTGTGATTGTGTGTACATGTCCATTTATGTCAATCCTTACGTTGGGTGAGTGCTGAGTGTTTGTATATGTGTGCATGAGGGTGGGAATGCATGTTTGTGTCTGTGTGTGCCTGTTTGTCTGTGTCTATATGTCAGGTCGGGTCTTAGACTCCACCTCTCTGGGAACTCCCAGGCCCTCCAAGGCCTATCTCCCCTCACCACACTTCCTGCCAGTGACTGATGCCCTCAGGGGTCGGTGCGTTGGTGGTTCTTGGTGTCCGGGGCTGGGCGCTCAGGTATGTACCAGCTCACTCCCGGTGGCTACTTGGCGGGGCCTGGCGCCTGTTGCTCGGTCAGGCCTCCTCCGGGGTGCGGGGGGCCCTCGGGCCTCCGGCCTCGGGGCCTGCGGCTCGGTTCACTCTGGCACAGCTGGCTGCCGGCAGAGCCGGCGAGCACGCCGGTGCAGCCCCCTCTAGCTTCTGCTCGGTGACTACTGGGTGACGCCTCGTCTGGGGATCCTCAGCCCTTCCCATGATGGTGGCACGGATGCCCCTCCGGTGGTCCTCCTTGGGCTCTCGCACTCTGGGGCCTCTGGATGTCTGGGGCCTGGATCTCCTCCATGCCTGCTTCATGCCCTGGGGGACGGGGCTATGGCTCTCTACATCCTCTTGCAGACCATTACATGTGGAAACCATTTGAATACAAGCGCGCTGATCCACACAGGTGTACACATGGGTGTTCACTGTTCGTAGACTTAAATTACACCTTTCTTGGCTGCTACTTCAAAGCACATTGTGCGCTGTCTGTCCTGCGTGCTGCACAACAACATTGAATATTTAGTATTTACTGCTGTTTACTCTTAGCTAGATTAATGCGATGGTGTTGTGTTTAGTATGTTGCTTTGGGTTTTTTTTGCTTGTTTTCTATTCTTTTTCTCTCAACAGGTGATCCAGGAGATTCCCCCCCCCCCCCCCCCCCCCTTCTCACTGTCTCTCTCCCCTTCTGTTTTTCTTTTCCTTCCTCTTTCTTTCTCCCTTTCCTATCCCTCACTCATGTCTGTCCCGTCTGTAACAACTGAAAATAAAATAAAATAAATAATAAAAACAAAGGTCGATCAAATGGACCAATACGGCAATGCCACGATGATCCATTTGGCAAAATAAATCCATTGGGTACCCTTGTTGGTCTTCAGACAACAATTCTGACGGCTAAAGAACCAAATGGGACAGGCAAAAAAAAAAAAAAAAGAAATGCCCAGGTATTTTGATTTGCAACATGCATTTAGCCTAAATAAATATTTATTTCTACCGCTTCATGTCCTGACCATTGTTTTCCTTTTTTCCATGTAGTGTTTAGTGACTACTCAGTAGAGTATGAAATTTAGATTTACTTGAGGCATGATTTGACGGCATAGTTCAGTTTTGAGCACAGATTGAACTGTTTTGGAGTGAAAGTTTGGTTTTGCAAGAAGAGTCAGAGGTTTTGTGAATGTAGCTTGAAAATTGGGTTTTCTGTTCACAGTTTGGGGAAAAGGAGAGCAGGAATGTGTCTTGGTAATCGTGAAAAACTTTAAAAGGGACAGACAAACATGTGATTAATTAATCATGCTTTATATTTGAGATGAAAAAGAGTTAGTGTATTACACAAAGGGAAACAACTATTAGTGTAATGGGTCAGTGCAATATCAGGACAGTCAGAGCATGTGTAATACTGGGGTTTGTGCAATATAATTGATGTGTTTCTGTTATTGTTATCTATATTGTCCTCTGTTGTCCACTCTTCTTGTCATTGTTTGTTCTAATATAATGTGATCACTGTTTTTGTCCTTGGCACATGATCTGTAAATAGTAAAAACATACAGAGAAATTTAACTTGTGTGTAACACCAACCTGCCAGAGGGTCTGCAGATGGAAATTAGCCCAAGGCTATAATCTGGTGCATTTACATTTGTTAAAATGTTCATTAATACGCTAGTGATACCTTGGATTTTGAAAAGTGGATGACAAGCCTGTGGACTGCATTAAAGTATAAAACCTCATCTTCAGCTTCAGAAACAGCCTCGTAGCTGATGTGTACATGAAACTATGCACAGAATCCAACAAATGGGAGTGGGGATTCAAAAAAGAAATGTTCACTTGAGTCAACAAGAAACAAGAATTTCCAATTGTTGTACAGTTGTTCTAAAATCTGAATATTCTGACATGTTGGAAAAGTGAAGCCTCCACAGGGCGTCTACATTGGAGACGAAGCTGAAAGTCTGACAAATTATTTTCAGCAAACAGAGCGTCATGTTTATCTGGTTGAGGGATACATAGAGAAATTCTCAAACAGTGCAAAGAGACTGAGAAGAGATGCAGCATTTAATTTCCAAACCAAAACTGTGCATTTCAAACTGAGAGCGCGAAGTGTTCTCCATTAAACTATAAAACTTACAAAAATGATATGATGCTTTGTTGTACTTTTTTGATAACTTACATGTGTGTTTTTGTAAACCAATCACTAAATCAATGTCCTTAGCTAGCTAAGATAAGCAGTTACTTACTGGAGGAGAAAAGTCCGTGTTAATAATTCATGCACATGTTTTGACATGAATGAATTTAAACTGACTAAGGAAATTATTTTATTGTGCTTAAATGATAATTGGACGTCAGTATTGCAATAAAGTAAAACTTTGAATATTACTGAAATTGAAAAAATGTCAACAGTCTCTAATTAACTGCAGATTTAATGCATTAATAACCATAGATGAATTACTGAGAAGACTCAAAATACTCTCACATTCTTCTTGCCTGGCTTTCTCTTCACAAATTCTTGGTTATATCAGTTCATTAGTTTCCAGTCTCACCTGAAAATAATTTTTTAGTAAATCTATCTTTTGTCTACCTAGCATGAAAATTTAGCACTATTATTTTATTTTTTGATCAAAGCCACAGGCTGAATGATGTAATTTCTTCTCAGCAGCAGAAGCAGTTACCGTTGAAGGTCAGAATAACAAGCATAGCAAACTTAAAACAAAAATGTTTTTCCTCCCGATAATTTTGTCACACAATCTGGAAAGACCCCTCCCTTGGAAGGACCATGAAACGGAATTATAGTATACTGCTAAAATGTTTTTGCTTAATTTAATATAATAATAATAATAATGATAACCATCATCATCATAATAACAGGACCTTAAATATAATCATACATTTCAACACAGTGTTAACAGAGCAGTGTTTTTAAGGTCATGCTAAGTTTAAAAAAAAAAAAAATAGCATATCACAATTAATATTTACAAATTTAGCACACAGGCGGTCTGCTTCTCCCCACCGCAGGGAAAAGGGTAACACCACCTGGGTCTGGGTGCAGTTTCCCCCTCCAGGGGCAAGGGTACCCAGACCCGGTTCTTAGAGTACGCTTGGGGAGAGTGATTGTGTGTACAGCGTCTCTTTATGTCTGTCTCCACTTTGGTTGAGTGTGGAATAATTGCCTATGAGAGCATGAGGGTGGGAATGGATGTTTGTATCTGTGTGTGCCTGTATGTCTGTGTCTATATGTCAGGTTGGGTATCAGACGCCACCTCTCTGGGGACATCTCAGGCCCTCCAAGGTTTGGAGGCCTATCTCCCCCACCACTTCCCCTGCCGGTGGTGGACGCCCTCAGACATCGGTGCGTTGGTGGTTCTCTGTGTCCGGGGGTGGGCGCCCAGGTACACACCGGCTCACTCCTTGGCGGCTGCTTATCGGGGCCTGGAGCCTGGGGCTCGCTCGGGCCACTTCGGAGGCGGGGTGCCCTCGGCCTCTCGGCCCGGGGCTCGGTCACTCAGGCACAGCTGGCTGCCGGCGGAGCTCACGGGCACGTCACTGCAACCCCCCTGGCTTCTGCTCCGCGGCTGCTGAGTGACCCCTCATCTGGGACTCTCCTCAGCTCTTTCTGGGATAGTGACGCAGCTGCCCCTCTGTTGGTCTTCCTTGGTCTCTTGTGTTCTGGGGGCCTCTGGATGTCTAGAGTTTTGATCTCCTCCATACCTGCGTCATGCCCTGGAGGACGGGGCAGTGGCCCCCCACACCCTCTAGCAGATCATTACATGAAGGAACCTTTAAAAAAAAACAAAACAAAAAAAAAACAAGCGCGTTCATGCTCACAGGTGTACACACAGGTGATCACACACAAACTACACCCTTTTTGGCTCTTACCTCAAAGCACACTGTGCGCTGTCGATCTTACGTGCTGCACAATAATGTCTAACATTTAGTATTTACTGTCATATTCCCATAGATCATTGTGATGTTGTTTATTACTCTCGTTTTCTTCTGCTTGCTTTCTCTTTCTTTCTCAACAGGTGATCCAGATGATCGATATATGTATTTTTTTGTCTGCTTATTCTGTTGGTTTTTGGTTTTTTGCCCTTTTTCTCCGTCCCTCTTCCCCGCTGTTTTTCTTTCCCTCTTTCTTTCTCCCCTTTCTTTCCCCCAGTTAAGTCTGTCCCGTATTCAGCAAGTGAAAATAAAATAAACAATAAAAGGTGAATCAAATGGACCATTACGGCAAGGCTGGGATGGTCTATTTGGTAAAGTAAATCCGTTGGGCATCTTTCTTCGCCTTTAGACAATAATTCTGATGGCAAAAGAACCAAATGGGACAGGTAAAAAAAAAAAAAAAAAAAGGAAGGACCATGAAACGGAATTATAGTATACTGCTAAAATGTTTTTGCTTAATTTAATATAATAATAATAATAATGATAACCATCATCATCATAATAACAGGACCTTAAATATAATCATACATTTCAACACAGCGTTAACAGAGCAGTGTTTTTAAGGTCATGCTAAGTTTAAAAAAAAAATAAATAGCATATCACAATTAATATTTACAAATTTAGCACACAGGCCAGACCTGTTTTATGTATTTAATCAAACACAACGCCACACAGATATCGCTCACAGATGTGAACGTATTGATCTTCTCTTACTGTAGTGGATTAATATACAAAAAATATAATTATTATAAATATGATTATAAAATATGGAACATTTTTAATAATAATAAAAATAATAGTAATAACAAACGTAATAACAAAGTAAGTTTAGATTTGAAATTTAAGAAAGTGAACCGAAAAATATCTCTTTCCTTTTTTTGTTCTGTTGTTGAATAATAAATATTACTATTATTATCGTTTCTCTCGTTAGAGAAACGAGAGAGTGGTAATTTGCTGTTTAAAAACGGTTGAAATGCTGTTTGTGCTAGAATTTGTTTAGCATACTTGAAGGATGATTGGAAAAATCTATTATCTTGCTGGTTATACCTATTAATCACAATTTCATGGTTGAAAAGAGAACGAGAAATTCATTTGTTGTTTTACATGTGGTTAAAATAATTTCATGTACAACGAGAGATATATTCAAAGCATGCATGTAAAGTATTACTGTGGTAATGTGAAAAGAGATAAAGAACTAAAGCTATAGCTGTGATACAAGAAAAGAAACTGAGCTGGCTGTGTGCAATAATGTTAATATTGTTGTGCAGGCTAGGTTTTTTTCCTTGTTCGTGTGGAAGGAACTAAGATTTTGGATTCCGATGGATTCTCTCCAGACGGAGATGGTGAGCCTGAGCCCGGACTGAACTTTGCTTTACTCTTCTTCCTCGACGAAGACTCCCAAGTGGTAACACACAAACTACAAACGAAAGAGAAAAAGAACTAGACTAAGAATTTTTGACTTGACAAATGACCAAAGACAAAAAGACAATTGAATATTGAGCTCAAACGACTATTTTTGGGGTTATTTTTGTTTTGCCAGCTTATTCTTATTATTGTTATTGTTATTATTATCATTACTACTGTCAATGTGGAATTTGTGTCTTGTTTATTTCATTTTTGTGCAAAATAATAACCGTTGCTGCTCAAATTCCTGTCTACAGCAATTTAATTCTGTATTCGCCTCGCTTTCTATTGTAGCCCTGCCGAACCTAGCAACTGGTCTGTAGTTTGGCTGTCCTAAACTATTTAAAATGAGTCAGTGGTTACACAGTGTTTTTAGAACTACACAGGAGAGAGCAGGAATATATCCAGGACAGGTGACCATTCAAACACAGAGCACAAAGAAGAAAAACAATCATTCACATTGACACTTTGCAGCCAAATCAGATTAGGCAGTTAATCATTTTATTAATTGGACTGTGGGAGGAAGTATGTGTCAAAAATAATATCCTTTTATAAAATGACAAAAACTGTTACAAAACAAAACAGTTGTTTTGTGAGCTACATGAAGACAAACTTGTAAAGTGAGTTTGTCACCCTCGAGGAAATGAGAGCAAAGGAATCACGGATGTATAAACTGAAAAATAAGAAGAGGGGAAAGAATTTGTTTCCCTGCTGTTTGTTTTCCCTGCTGTCTGTACTGTTAGCCTGTAAAATAACAGTGGACAGGTGAAGTAACTGTATCATGTATCATATTTAACTGGCACACTTTAAAATGATGGTTCTGAGGTAAGGAGGTCTCAATTTGTTAAATGTCTGTTGTCTTACTTCCTCTCTTTATGTCTTCCACAACTTTTCTGGTGGGAGGGTCTAAGACACAGTGAGAGGATTGAGGAAATGAGAGCAAAGGAATCAAGGATGTACAAACTGAAAAATAAGAAGAGGGGAAAGAATTTCTTTCTTTGTTTACTTAACAACTACCTTGTTATTAGTATTTCCTGGATGCCAAAGTTATTCTGTCTTTGGCAAAAACACAAAGGTCCAAGTTACTAGGCTGGAATATAAAACAACTTTTTGAGTTGTGACTGATAAAACAACTTTTTAAAGGTTAGAAACACATGTGTGAAGAGCTTGAGCGGTGGGAATGTAAGTTGAATGAATGTTATTAGCAGATGTAAGTTGTGGGTTCCCTCTGATTGTAAAGAAAGACCAGCATGTTTTATGATAGATTTAAAACTTTTGTAGATGATGCACTCTACAAGGGGAAACATCAGCAGTTTGATACCTGACAAGCAACAAAGCTGTCAGAGACAAATAAACTCATCTCTCCCAGAGACCACAACTCAGTACAGAACCTCTGCTCCAGGTTCAGCCTGCTGGGGACTGCATATTCCAGACTGATGGCCGGGCTATACCAAAGTTGATTTCTCACACCCACATCGAGAGATTTGAAAAAAGTGTTTGCCCTCTTTCCTGATTTCCTTTTATTTATTGCATGTTTGTCACACTTAAACATTTAAGACCATTAACCCTTTAAGACCTACCATAGAACCAAGTCCGCCAGAGCTTATATTATATTTTTACATGTTGTTGCTTTCTATTAGCATTAAAGACTTGTGTTGGAATAACTTAATTTGTATGAGTTGGTTCAACTCAATTAACTTAAGCTGGGATGAAATTTAGTAAATTAGTTGGAGAAAACCTACTGAATTGAGTTGGAACAAAACTCTAAGTTGGATCAACACTATTAAAATATATTGGATCAAAATGCAGTAAATACGTTGATTCATCAATCTTTAATTAAGTTGGTCCAACTTGAGTGCATTAAGTTGGAGTAACAGAATTGCATAGTGCTAAAATAAAGCAATTTAATCACGTGGAAATTCTTTCCATGATTTTTTTATGTTCATTTGAAGAGTTATTTTTTTGAGTGTGAGCTTCAGTAAAGATTCAAGTTGCAGTTATTTATATGTCCTATCACCTTAAATCTTCACTCAACGACAAGCATCTTTGACAGTGTATATATAGATGTATTATATATAAGAGATAAATATTGTTCTTTTAATATGTTGGCATTACTAAATTTGGCTCAATGCTTACATATATGTGTAAAAAGAAAATGCACGAGCTGTGATAACTGTTGCTGATAGAATGAAGAGTAGACTGATATATTAAATATTCCTTTATTGGGTGAGAAAATCGTACCATGTCATAACTGCTTTAAGTCATACAGAATAGATATCAGAGCCTTAAACAGGCTGACTTCTGCTAAATGGGTCAAACTGGGCAGAAAGTACACAAACACATAACATCCTTATAGAATATGATGTAACACTATAGATCAACTTACCTCAGAATATATAAAGCAAATAAACAATTACAGCAATATGATGAAACAAACACAGCAGTGCTACTAATCCAAAATACTCCAAGCTTCATAGAACTGAAACAAACATTTATTTTTAGCTCCATTCTGCTGCTGATACATACTTTAGGTTTCTGAATATTAAACTGGTTTCTGCCTTTCATAGTGTGTAACCTGAAGGCCCTGAGTACTTTCTCCCACACTGAAAACACTGGAATGATAAAATTATTTGAACATTACCTAATAAGACTGATTCAGGACAGACAATCAGTTATGTTAAACTTTTCTAGCAGTCCTTCACAAACAGGGAACAGTCTGTCTATTCTCTCCGTCTGTCAGCTGCTGCTGGCTCTTCCTCCTCCTCTTCCTCACACACTGCTGAGTTTGTCCTGGTGGATCATCAGGGGTGCAAAACCTCACAGATGATGTGCAGCAGTGGGTCCCTGAGTCTGTCCTCACTCTGGACACTTGCAGTCGTCGTTGATGGAAATCAAATGTGTGATAAGCTGCAGGATTCAAACACAAGTGTAATTTATAAATACATGTTCATACTTTTATTACACATTGAGAGAAAGAAAAAGAGAGAATGCAGGACAGACAGACAGTTGGGGAGGCGTCATTCCAGTCCACACTCCATACTAGTGGTGGCGGTAATGCACCAATCAGTTGTTTGCCAACCGCCAATAACTCTTAAGAAGAAGAAGAAGAAGCCAGACAGACAGGCAGGTGACAGTCTCAGGTGTATACACTGCTACAAAACAGCACAAGAGAAGGAGGATTTAGTGTTTGTGTTATTACGAGTGCTAAACAAGAAGAGTTCCCAGATGGTACAGTGGACACATGTGTGACTCCTGTGATTAAAGCATCTTTCTTTCAGCTTAACGAGTGAACCGTCAGCTCGTTCAAACACACGTTAAAGTCCGTTTGGCTCGACACCACCGAACAGAGGCAGCAATATAACATAGCTAACATTAACAGTGCAGTGAATCCTGCTTGTGCCGTGATATTCAGGACTGCAAATTGAGCAGCATCACTGACTTTCAGCTTGTTGTGTTTGTGGATATATGACTGACTTTAATTATCCATAAAATCATCACATTCTCTGTAAGATTAAGGTCAACTATTGAACGGCGTATATTTTAAAGTAAAGGCTTTAAAACCAAGTACAAACATCACTAATGTCACATAACTTTCCCGACATGTGGCCAATGGTAATGTTTTAATGTTCTTCATTATTCAGCATTTGCGCATAAATAAGTGACATAATATTCAGTACTTACTTTTAAAAGTTTACTCTTCTCCATACTTTTTTATTGTCATCATTCTGGTAGAGGTTGATCTTGGTTTTTATCTGTCCAAAGAATGTTTTTCCAGATCTGCACGGGCACTTTTAGATGTTTCTTAGCAATGTCCAACCTAGCCTTTCTATTCTTGAGGCTTACAAATGGCTTGCACCTTGCTGTGAACCCTCTGCATTTACTTTAATGCAGTCCTCTGTTTATGGTAGACTTGGACACTGATACACCTACCTCCTGGAGAGTGTTGTTCACTGGTTGTTGTGAAGGGGTTTCTCTTTGCCATGAAAATTATTCTGCGATCATCCAACACTGTTGTCTACCATGGACATCCAGGTCTTTTCACAAGTTCACAAGTGCTTTCTTTCTTTCTCAGGATGTATCAAACTGTAGATTTGTAGTTGATATGAAAGTCCATCTCATCTGATGGAATTGTTGAGCTCCTTGCTAACAGTTTCAATAAACATTATCTTGCCATTATGGATCTGGTAGCTTATTGCAAAACTAGTCACTACTTATCCAAACTAAACAAATGTAACAAAGTACTTACTTGAAGTTAAGAGTCCATCATGCTCAGGAAATACTTATCAGTACTGTCTGATGAACCATGAACATAAACGTTATGTCCCTAACTATGATGGTCCTACCTAACTAAATAGTGGAGGGTAAGAAGTAAGAAAGTAAATTGCATTAAAAGGGCAGAGTTCCTTTAATAATGGCCATAATCATTTTGAAAAAGGTAAAGGGGTTTTAGAGACCATCTGGCATAAGAATACATTTTATACATTACATACGACCTGCCCCTCCACGGTCGAAATCTGTGGTGCACATAAAAATTAACATAATTGTAGAACATGTGATGCTTCAGTCTCATGCTTTTATGTCAATTTTCCACCAAGAAATCATTAAGTGGACATGTGAAGACCTTGGTGGATGTAAGGCAACTTCATTCCGTCAACTACATTCTAAACTTTTACTGTATTTAAAGAAAGACTACCATACACACATGCAAAAGTTAGCAAAAGCATGACCTTCTGACAGTGACAGAGGCACAGCCAAACACACACATCATCTTGGTCAAAGAACTCATAAGGGATATGTATATAAAAACAAAACAGTTTTTTAAATAGGAAAGACAGAGATCTTGTTTTTAAGTCACAGCTGACATCTGAGATCATAAAACACAAAACAATGCAGAGCTGTGTAACTAACAGTGAAGTATTCCAATGTTTTTCCTTGTGCTTATATTTGTAAGTTTCCTTTAATCATGGAACTTTGTAATTGGTGGTAGCGGAAGTAACATGCAGCACGGACTGAGTTTGTGGTGACACAAGAGCAGAGAAGCATGGCACTCTGTAGCTGTGTCCCAAAACGTCGGCTGCATCCTTCGGAGGACCCGGCCTTCGCGGTCTACGTGGGCCGGGTCCTTCGAAGACCGAGAAGGCGGGAAGTGCGAGGTTGTGAAATGGGACGGTCTAGCCTTCAGATCAGTGTTGCCAACTTAGCGATTCTGTCGCTATATTTAGCGAGTTTTCAGACCCCCTTAGCGACTTTTTTTCTAAAAAGCGACTAGCGACAAATCTGGCGACTTTTGCTGGTGTTATTGGAGACTTGTGATGACTTTTTGACATGAAACCACGTATCGCTCTTACTGTCAACAAGCAGCCGGTGCTTCCGTGGGCACATCGCCCAAGTCAAAGCGCTCACAGGCGGTGGATAGTCCTCACGCAGCAGTCGCCCCCAGCAGCTGTCAGAGCAGATGTCGTTCACCCTTACGCGTACAAACTGCAAATGAATCGCACATGAGCGAAGCCACTGCTCCCGCCCTAGGGAGCAGCGGTAAATGTTCATTTTTCTTTGTCTAAAATAAATCAGGGCACTAAAACATCATTCCAACATAGTCACTTGCTCATTTCCTCCATCGTGTGTGTGCCTCTCTGTGACATAAGCTAAACATCTAGCTAGCTAGCTCATCATGTCTCAGTCTAAACTGTACACTCAAAAATACAGGAAAGAGTGGGAATCAAACCCTGAATTTAAGGGCTGGTTGAAGCAGTTTATTGGAGATGATACACGTGCATACTGCCTGTATTGCAAGGCGGATTTCTACGCCAAACTGAGTGATGTGAAAAAACACATGCTAACACAAAAACATACTCAAAAGGCAAAGCATTATAACAGTTCCACCCAAATGAAACTGCAGTTTCTTACTAAAAAAACAGACTCTTCAAAAAAGGCCGAAGCCACCATGGCATTAGCTATCGCTGAACACTGTTCCATGCTGGCATGTGATCATATTGGAGAGGCATGTAGAGCTGCTTTCTCAGACTCCACTGCTGCCACCCATTTCAAAATGCACAGGACAAAGTGCACAGAAATGATTAATGGTGTTCTGGCACCATACTTTCTGAAAAAGTTGGTTGCAGATGTGGGTGATCAGCGTTTCAGCCTCCTCCTCGATGAGTCCACAGATATAAGTGTTTCTAAGTATCTGGGGGTTGTCATAAGGTACTTTAGTGACACCAAGCAGACAATTGTGTCCACTTTTCTAGGACTTGTTGAGTTGGAGGGAGGAGATGCTAGATCTATAGCTCGTGTTGTTGTGGGTTTCCTTGAGAAGTGTTGTCTTAAAAAAGACAATCTCTTGGGGATAGGAACCGACAATGCATCTGTGATGACAGGGATTAACAATGGGGTCCATAAAGTGCTGAAGGAGGAGTATGGCCTCAAAGATCTTGTTCTTATTCGCTGTGCATGCCACTCTCTGCAGCTTGCTGTAAGTCATGCTTCCAATGACACCATACCCCGTAGTGTGGAGTACTTGGTACGAGAGACTTATAACTGGTTTTCAGTGTCTCCAAAGCGCAGGGAGGCCTACAAGGCCATTTATGAGACTATCAACTGTGGGGAGAAACCTTTACAGATAACCAAGGTGTGTGCCACACGTTGTGGGATGGGACCAGTGGGATGAGCTTAGGCTGCATTTTGCAGTCACCAAGTCCAGTGAACACTGCTACATGGCTGAAGTTTTATACTCCATGTACACTGACCCTCAAAATATCTTGTACATGACTTTTCTGAAGTCAGTGCTGGGAGAGGTACAGACCACCATCAAGGCTTTGAAGGAGAACAGGTAGATCCTCTTAAACTACTTTACAGCTTGGTTAGCCTGATCAAGTCTGTGAGCAGCAGGGTGCTGAATCCACTGGCAAATGTTGATGTACTCAAAGAGCCAATAGAGGGATACATCAGTTCCAAACCATACCTTGGTTACCTTTTTGAGTCGAAAGCAGCTGAGTTGCACCTTGCGCCTGAGGATGAAAAAAATGTCAGAAAGCGGTGTGTAGCCTTTACCATATCCCTTACTAATGAGTTGAGGGTGAGACTGCCAATTGAAGCATTGCAGTACATGTCAGTTTCCAATGTGGAGGAAACTCTAAAGCACAACAAGAGCCCTGGAGAAATAGAAAAAATTGCTAAACTCCTTGGCTTCTCCCCTGAAGCGATAGATAAGATTGTCCATCAATGGCATAGCATCCTTCTTAGTAAATGGAATGAGACAAAAAACACAATGGACTTCTGGGGTGAGATTTGGAAGTACAGGGATGCAGCTGATATCAACCCATTTCAAGAACTTGCAATGGCTGCTGTGTCTGTGTTGTCCTTGCCACACTCAAATGCTGAAGTTGAGAGAGTATTCAGCCAGATGAGTGTGGTAAAAAGCAAACTTAGGAATCGGATGTCCTTGCAGAGCCTTAACTCCATCCTGTACATCCGACATGGACTGAAGCTGTCTGGTGAGGCTTGCTATGAGCACCAGCTGTCTGACAATGTTTTGCAGCTTTTTGGCACATCAGCTGTGTACTCATTTAAGTCAAGTGCTACAGTTGCTGAACCTGCAGTAGAGAATCTTGACAAAAATGAGGATGACCCACTCTTTCTGTGAGCCAGCACAGCCTGGATGTCTGGAAAAACAAACAAACAAACAAACAAACAAACAAACCCAATCAGCCTGAACTAGGACCAGACTAGTCCCCAGCATTTTTTCGCATTGCCACTGTTTATTTCTACTGTCTGTTTTTGGTCCATTTAGATTGCTAATGTAGTTTGTTAACAACATTATGGTTAAAAATGTTCTTCTTTTACCCTTATTCTTGTGTGGTTAAAAAGGAAAAAAAAAAAAAAAGCCAAAAAACGAAAAAAAAAAAAGTAACTCCGCCAGAGTGCCTATTTTGGGTCACTTTTGCCGTCCCAAGCCCGGATAAAGGAGGAGGGTGGGAATTATGATATTAAAACAATAATTGCTAAAAGAAATGTAACTTGTAGTTGTAAATATAAATGCCTAAATGCATTTAGGATGTTTTTCTCTCACTTTATGTCTCGTCCATGGTGCTACTTCTCTCTCCCATAGCGTAGTTTACGAGCATGACCAATTATGCAAATTAGGCGATGACGTCATTTAGCGACTTCTAGCGACTTCTAGGACAGCCAATAGCGATTTTCCTTACTGAGGAGTTGGCAACACTGCTTCAGATTTGCGTCACCGCTGTCTTGGTGGAGTTTAATAAACTCGGCCGTCTGCTCCTTGCTATCTAAAATATAACAGGACACTGGCGTAAATTCTCGACCGTCTCACACTTGTGTTTAATCAGTTTTCCTTTTAACGTTTATTCAGCTGTGTGAAAATCCCGGAGGAACCCACCCAATGGATTAATAAAGTTTTATTTAATCTAATAATCTAATAACTTTGATCTCAGCCAAACCGATTTACTCCGGAACAAATAAAACACAGAAAAAGGCAAACAATTACATTTTTAAGTTATCCGAGTGACTTATATATCATGTTTAACCTGAGTAGCGAAAGAGCGGGGGTCTGAAAATGATGAAGCCGGGAGTCCGCTGCTCTCGCCGGCTGAAGTGACCATTGAACCCCCCGGCTTGCTATCGAGTGGGTGGGCAACAGACGTCTCCGAAAACGTCGGCACACTTTTGCAAATATACGATGTCTTGATAAACCAAGCAGATATTTTCTTGATGCATTCTCAATCATGCAGGAAAATAAATCTCCAAAAGTTGATTCTGTTCATCTGGACGTAGCATTTTCTGGGAGAAACGTTTCGTCACTCATCCAAGTGACTTCTTCAGTCTCAGCTGACTGCAGGTTTCCCCAATCTTATAAACAGTACATTTGCATAATGACTGAAACCAGCCCACTGAAGGAACAATGGGCTGTGAGGTCAGTTCCTTAATCATAATTATGCAAATTCTCATGACCATTGATGAACAACCACTGACCAAAACCCACTGATCAAAGACCACTGATCAATGGCCATGAGTACCATTCACAGAGAGTTGGGGAATGGCTGCAATCACAGCATTGTAAGATGGCGAAAGATGTACCCTTAGGCCCCCTCCTCGATTCAGAGATGGTCTTTCCCTTTTCACGTAAATGGCCTCCTTGACTCCACGCTTAAACCACCGTTCTTCCCTGTCCAGGATGTGTACATCCTCATCCTTGAAAGAGTGTCCACTGGCCTGTAGGTGTAAATAGACTGCAGAGTTCTGGCCTGATGAGGTAGCTCTTCTGTGATGTGCCATCCGCTTCGCTAGAGGTTGTTTGGTTTCCCCGATGTATAAATCCTGGCAATCCTCCTGGCACTTAACAGCGTACACTATGTTACTCTGTTTGTGTCGGGGGACCCGATCCTTGGGGTGGACCAATTTTTGGCGCAGCGTGTTTTGGGGTTTAAAAGACTGAAGAAGTCACTTGGATGAGTGATGAAACGTTTCTCCCAGAAAACGCTACGTCCAGATGAACAGAATCAACTTTTGGAGACAAGCAGATATTTGTCATTTACACAGCTACTTTCTCACCTGAAAATATGTTAAAAGTTTATTTTGCGACCCAGAAAGATTAATAAGACTAATTTTAAAACTTAGTAGCGGCCGCCATTGTTGGCAGCTGAAATTTGGCCGGGCCGCGCTATGAAATCTGGGATATGGTGGGCAACGAAGGACACACTCGACCCATCCTTCAAATTCGGGGAAATGAAGGACGCATTTGTCGGCCACATTTGATGGAGTCGACGAATTGGGACAGCCTTCGTCGCCTGGCTGTGACGTAATCGGCCTTCAAATGCGGCCTCTGGAGGATGCAGCCGACGTTTTGGGACACAGCTTGTGAGTTCTGCTGCATCGTCCTACTGCTTTACAGGGAGTGCAGAATTATTAGGCAAGTTGTATTTTTGAGGAATAATTTTATTATTGAACAACAACCATGTTCTCAATGAACCCAAAAAACTCATTAATATCAAAGCTGAATGTTTTTGGAAGTAGTTTTTAGTTTGTTTTTAGTTTTAGCTATTTTAGGGGGATATCTGTGTGTGCAGGTGACTATTACTGTGCATAATTATTAGGCAACTTAACAAAAAACAAATATATACCCATTTCAATTATTTATTTTTACCAGTGAAACCAATATAACATCTCCACATTCACAAATATACATTTCTGACATTCAAAAACAAAACAAAAACAAATCAGCGACCAATATAGCCACCTTTCTTTGCAAGGACACTCAAAAGCCTGCCATCCATGGATTCTGTCAGTGTTTTGATCTGTTCACCATCAACATTGTGTGCAGCAGCAACCACAGCCTCCCAGACACTGTTCAGAGAGGTGTACTGTTTTCCCTCCTTGTAAATCTCACATTTGATGATGGACCACAGGTTCTCAATGGGGTTCAGATCAGGTGAACAAGGAGGCCATGTCATTAGTTTTTCTTCTTTTATACCCTTTCTTGCCAGCCACGCTGTGGAGTACTTGGACGCGTGTGATGGAGCATTGTCCTGCATGAAAATCATGTTTTTCTTGAAGGATGCAGACTTCTTCCTGTACCACTGCTTGAAGAAGGTGTCTTCCAGAAACTGGCAGTGGGACTGGGAGTTGAGCTTGACTCCATCCTCAACCCGAAAAGGCCCCACAAGCTCATCTTTGATGATACCAGCCCAAACCAGTACTCCACCTCCACCTTGCTGGCGTCTGAGTCGGACTGGAGCTCTCTGCCCTTTACCAATCCAGCCACGGGCCCATCCATCTGGCCCGTCAAGACTCACTCTCATTTCATCAGTCCATAAAACCTTAGAAAAATCAGTCTTGAGATATTTCTTGGCCCAGTCTTGACGTTTCAGCTTGTGTGTCTTGTTCAGTGGTGGTCGTCTTTCAGCCTTTCTTACCTTGGCCATGTCTCTTGAGTATTGCACACCTTGTGCTTTTGGGCACTCCAGTGATGTTGCAGCTCTGAAATATGGCCAAACTGGTGGCAAGTGGCATCTTGGCAGCTGCACGCTTGACTTTTCTCAGTTCATGGGCAGTTATTTTGCGCCTTGGTTTTTCCACACGCTTCTTGTGACCCTGTTGACTATTTTGAATGAAACGCTTGATTGTTCGATGATCACGCTTCAGAAGCTTTGCAATTTTAAGACTGCTGCATCCCTCTGCAAGATATCACACTATTTTTGACTTTTCTGAGCCTGTCAAGTCCTTCTTTTGACCCATTTTGCCAAAGGAAAGGAAGTTGCCTAATAATTATGCACACCTGATATAGGGTGTTGATGTCATTAGACCACACCCCTTCTCATTACAGAGATGCACATCACCAAATATGCTTAATTGGTAGTGGGCTTTCGAGCCTATACAGCTTGGAGTAAGACAACATGCATGAAGAGGATGATGTGGACAAAATACTCATTTGCCTAATAATTCTGCACTCCCTGTAAACTGGACTAAGTTTTAAAGAACACATAAGTTGAGTTAAATTAAACCCAATTGTGGACTTGCCGTGGAGAGGAGTAGCGGCTCGCGCGAAGAACGGACTTTCTCCCGTTTGGCCACAGCAGGCAATGAGGTGTGTTCAGGGTGCCTCTGTTAATTTGAGTTTCAATGAAAGTGCAGTGAAAGTGCCATAAAAAGGCATTTATGTGTCTATACCTTTGTTTGTTTGGATTTACTGTCATAAGAGTGTTATTGTAAACATGTTGCTGATTGTAATTGATTTGTTTGGGTAGTTCTCACGATGATGATGATGATGATGACAACGCTGAGTGATCTTGTCGCTGAACATTGAATAAATCATCTGTAAACAAGAACTTGTCCGCGTGGTGGCTGACGGGAGCTACAAGCTGTGTGAGCTGTGCCACATGCTATATTTATCTGACAGTTGTCTCATTTCATGAATGTCTCATTTTGTTAAATGCCTGTTGTCGTAGCTCCTTGCTGTGCATGTCTTTCTCACTTTGTGTGCATGCTTCTCTGGTAGGAAGGACTGAGATGTAATCAAATGATTGAGAAAATTAGAGCAAAGGAATCAAGGATGTAGGAACTGAAAAATAAGAAGAAGGAGAAGAATTTGCTTTTAGGTGTTGTCTTAACTGTTATCTTGCTGTTAACATTTCCTGGATGACAAAGTTAGCCTGTCTTTAGCTCAAAATCAAAAGTCAGAGCTACTTGCTGACTGTTTCTAGAACACCAGCTGTGTCTAAAAGGCTTTTTGAAGGTTAAAAACACATGTAAGTAGTGTAGATTGATTAAATCTTGTTACTAGATGTAAGTTAGCGAGGACAGTTATTAAATGATATATCCTCCTGAGAACCGAGGAAACAAGTATTTTTCAGTTACATTTTTTGTGATGTCTTTCCTATTTGCAGGTAAAAGAGGCCACCCAAAGACATGAGATGTCATTAAAAAGGCCAGGATGTCTACTTTTGACCTCAACAGGTGGTATCAGGGTAGCTCAAATAAGTCAAAACATATAGACCAAAAACAAATGTCCATTAAAGAGGACATAAATGAATAGACTGGTTCTCAGAAGGTTATTGTGTAACTGTGGTCTAATAAAATACTGGATGCAAGACCGCTATTGAAATTCATTATCATCAGACTGATCTAAAAACTGTCTGAAAATCCTTCAGATACTGCCGTAACAAGAATACTGAAGGTGACCTGAGAGAGAGAGAGAACATGTTTCTCCTTTATTGGCTTCTCTTGATTGGCTCCCTGTTGAATCCAGTATCATATTTAAAATCCTTCTCCTCGTGTACAAGGTCTTGAATAATTAGGCCCCATTTTATCTCAAAGTTCTCATACCTTATCACCCTTTTCCGCTTTATTCGATGGGGTACAATGACAAGTGACAGGAAAGTGGAGGGGCAGAGAGAGGGGAAGACATGCGGCAAACGGCCGCGGGTCAGATCCAAACCCAGGCTGGCGGCTGTCAGTCATACAAGATATGGTTGCCTGCTGATCCCAGTGAGCTAAGCCAGCACCCAGTTCCTGAAGTGTTTAATTGTATATTGGAAGGCAGAGCCTTCAGCTATCAGGCCTCTCTTCTATGGACCCAGCTAATAATAAAAAAAGTAAAATGAATAATATAAAAATAACATGATACATAATTTGAATAATTTCAATATAAAAGACAAAATCATAAGTATGATTTGGCACATATTTTTGTCTTCCACTTCTTAATTAGATTATATCACTTTAATAAACGGTGTGTTTGTGGAGAAAAATAAAAGTTATTGTAATTCTTACTTTGACTGTAACACCGAAGTTTAATGTATCATTTTATATATATATAAAAAAAACCAAACTGTATCCATTCCTGTGTTTCATGGTTTAATCTGCAACACAGCAGAAAATTTGAACTAAATCATCTGAGGAAGTTTACTATGAAAATCTTTTACAAGAAATCACTTAAAGTGAAACTGAAAGTGTTCACCCAACAGTTTAAAAGGGCTGATCAGAGTGCACCTGGACTGCATTTCCACTGGGACTTAAGAAAGAGATTTATCTGCAGTAGTGAGAGAACAATTTTACTTCAAATACTACACAAGTAGAACCCCCTCCCCCACCCCCAGGATTTTAGCATAACATGTTTGCTATGGGCATATCTCCTTTATAAAGGTAGGTCATTTTTAAACTTTTCTTTTATCAGTGATGTTTCTTTTATGTGTATATTAAAAAACAAACAAACGAACTACTGAGCCAAGAAATGAATTTAAAAAATACATTGAGACTCTCCAGCATCTTTGGGACAGTGCTAGGAGATTAAACTGCAAATGATAACATGCAGCAATAACTTGCATTTTCATTTTTTTTTTTGTATTTATTTAACGTGTGAAGATGTGTGGGCTCACAAGTTTTGGGGCTCAGGGCTGTACGGGAGCCTAAAACTCATGACCGGTGTGATGTTAGTCTAAATTGCCCAATTGATGAAGGAGAAAGACATATAGCTGGTGGGCTTTTTTCAAAATGTGACAAATAATCTTTGGGACAGAAAAAGCTAAATACTTCCCTATGATTAATGTTAACAGAAAGAAGCTGCCTACCTTAATAATCTGGAACAAGAGTTGGCTGACAGTCTGTAGCAATAATGGAGGTAAAACAAATGAAGCAGAAATACTGTTTATGTAATACAAAGTTAGCGCCATAATTTGTTAGACACAGACTCAAGTTTTGTAGTTTTGCATATTTAGAACACCACAGTGGATTTAAATCAAACAAGCAAATGGGATTGAAGTTTAATTTGAAATTTAATTCAAGTTGGGTTTTTTTTTTTTAAATCAACTGTTTAGGAATTACAAACATTTATATAAACAGTCTCTATTTTCCGAGGGTGAAACATATTTGGCCAACTAACAAAATTCTATATGTAAAGATTGCTCTCTTTATTTTCATTCATGAAGGTGTCTCTTGATTTTAGACTTTCACAATGACACATTTATCTCCTCACGAGTTTTCTGGGCTTGGTTAGATATTATTGTTCATTATGTAAATAATTCCATCAACATTCACTTTTGTTGTCCTCTTTGGTCTTTTGGGCCTTTTCTTGTTTCTTTTAAGAATGAGCCACATTGTTGATTTGAAAAAAGCATTTGCTGTCTTTCTCATACGTTCATTTGGTTTTTACAACAAATGATTGCCTCCTTCACTAACATCTCCTTTGGCCTCATATTTAAATTTAGAGTGATAAAAAACCAAATTCAATACTTTGAATCAAATTCAGATATTATGTCTGCTTCATTTTTCATGAAAGAATAAGGGAACATACCTCATTTTGCCATAAAACCTACAATAAATGTATAGCACAGCATCTCAAGGGGGAATACAGCACATTCCCATGCTGTGTTAAATTAGCTTGTCCAATTATTTATTACCTTCTGAAAATGGCAGAATGTGTATAAAACGTTTAACAAATGTCTGTTATTCCTAAACAGTTACTGCAATAGTTAATTGTTTGATTTAAAATTCACTATAAATATACACAGAGGTAAATCCACAAAAATTGTCTTTGTAAAATAAATTATGGAGCTGACTTTATTTTTTTTATTTTTTCTTGTTTTTATTTTTTTAAATGTTTGAAATAATTTGTCAAAAGGTAATCAATAATGAATATAGATTTTTTTGAGCTATACTGTGAAGAAGTAAAGGACCCTCCATCAGCACCATGTTCTACCTGTCAATAGATTGTTACAGGAGGTGAAAGTCCTGTTTATTCTTTTCATTGCCAAAGCAGAATCGTACAATGTAAGTTTGTTCTGTAAGTAAAAACAGTGCTAATATTATCACTATTATTATTCCTACAGTTCCTTCTTGTTATGTGACAACAATATTGTATAATATCAGCACTGAGTTAGTGTCTCAGCATTTGGACACTCCTGCAGGTGAATTGAAGAGCTACATAATGACGAGTAGTGGTAAGTAAAAGATATGCATTGTTATAAAAATAATAAATAGTTTTCAGATAAGTGCACATCAGAAAAAGGCCCCTACCTTGTAGGTGGAGACCTAAGTTCATGAGGACATAAAAATAAAAAACATTCTCGTAACCCTCTAAAGCCTGACCTGTCACCGGCGACAAACAGGTTCTTTGCAACGTTTTGCTAAACATCTGTAACTCCTGAACCATTTGCTCAATTGAAAGAATCAAATTGTTTCTGGAAGCAGTTGGCTTTCAGAAACCATCCACGGATATCTTAATTGGGCTTTCATCAAGTCAGCAAATATGCACAGAAAAGAAAACGGGACAAAACTCGGCTGGCCATCTGCATCTAAAGGACAAAGGTCACTCTTTCAAGGATGCCAATGTTCACATTTTGGACAGAAAAGACAGATGGTTTGAAAGAGGATTAAAAGAAGCCATATATGTCCACTGTGAGTGACCATCTTTGAACAGAGGTGGTGGTTTACGACTGTCTGACGTCTATAATCCAGTGTTGAGATCCCTTCCCAGACGCCTTAATGCTCACTCACATCCTGGGCCATCTGACCTCAGGAAATCACATGATAGGGTGGGGCCAGGTTTCACAATGAGCTCACCCGAAACCCTGGCTGATTGTGACCCACACCCATTTTTACACCTTGGCTCGTGTGATTAGGTAGAAGATCATTACGGGGTCCATTGTCCCTCTCGGGGGGATAATCCCACAGGGCTTAAATCTGGGACTCACCACCATTTGACCCTAGAACTGAAGAAGCTTCTCGGATGAGAGGTAAAACATCTTCAAGCAACTTAAAGAAGTACAGACTTTTCTTTCCAAGCTCCTTAGTCTACTGCCATTATATTAATCCAAGGCATGGTGTCACGGCAGCCCTTGTATGCTCTACAGAAAACAGACATTTTATCGGGCATTTGGGTTCTTTTCATCTGTGTAATCTGTTTGTTTTGATTTTGCTATTCCGATGGGTTCATTTCTGTGTTATTTGCCGAGATTTGGATGTTATGCCCTGCCTGAGACTACCATAATGACCCTAAAATCACTGAATCACTGAGTTGCTGCTTTTATGAACCATTTGAATTTTTTGATTGCACCCAAGGTTAGTGTGAAGAGATTTGTACTACTCCTGACAGTTAGAGTTATGATAGTTGAACCTGGTAGTTAGGTAGCTGATCTAAAACTGATGGGTTTTAATGGGTTAAACTGAAATCTAAACCTGACAGGAACCCAGTACAAAAACTTTGAATATGAAGATTTGGCTTTTCTAGCACAATGCAAGAAACGCCAAAAAAAAAAAAGAAAAAGAAAAGAAAAAGGCCCACACTCCCTCCCAAGGAAGTAAACCAACACGGCAACGGTGTTTCAAGGAGCAGTTGTTTTATTAAACTCAAAAGGTAGCGAGTGTCAGGTTGGGCATGGCCAAAACCAGTGGCAGTCCTAGCCTGTTTGGCGCCCTGGGCAAACACTCCCTCTGGCACTGCCTCTGTATATATTAGTGCTATTTCTTAAATGTGTAAAATCTGTAACATAATGTATTGTTTGGAGTTTAGTCTGTTACTGTTACTATTTTACCATTTCTTCTTTGAGCAACTGTCACCCACATAATTTCCTTAGGGATTATTAAAGTATTCTGAATATGATTCTGATTGTTTCAGGATACATGACCTGCCATTATCCAATGACACATCTGCTTACTTGTATCTTTTGCTCGTTTTTCCTCCTCTTCTTTTCTCTTTCTTCTAAATTGAGGACCTGATGGCTTTGAACTCTTCCTGTCCATCTTCCATTGGTTTTAATTTTACACTCCAGTATAAACAAACATTCCCTAACTCGAGAATCACCACAACATAAACTAATAGACCTACAGCTTAGTTCACAGATTCACTTTGTCTAGGGTTTATTTCTGGGATTTCACACAACCCAGGATTCAAAATCATGAATACATAAAGGGCTTCGATTTACAACATCATGAATGAAGTGTGCTCTATTTGGAAGCAACCCCCCCCATTTCGACAGGTTGTGTGTGAGACTTTAAATCATCAAACTGTACTAGCGGAGATGAGTTTACTTTGACTTTAGCAGAAAGCAGGTGCACCGAGGGCTCTTGCACATGTTTCGAAAAAACATCAGTGCAAATTATATGTCTGTACCATAATGTCTGGTGTTTTTGTGTTTGTTGGTTTGTTTTTATTTTGTTTTATTTTGCGAGTTGGTTATTAGATGCCGCTCCAGCCAGCCAGCCTCTTGCCTGTCTCGCTAACCAAAACGGGAGAAAAAGGTTCTAAAAGAAAACAGCTCCCCACCCCTACAGCTACCAGGTCAAAAAATAGGTCTTTTTTACACTATTTACAATATTTAAAACGCAGGCTAGCTCTTCTCATCCCAGAAAACTTAGTCAAACAGCACATAGGGCTAAACGCACGGCACGTTGGAAACAGGAAGTAGCGGGGCTGCCGGAACAAATAAGGTCCCAATTTGCAGCTCCCCTCATTCCATCTACCACCAATGGTCTGCCTTCACCTGAATCCTTACATAAACACAAACATCATAGAGGACAAACCACGCCCCCCTCAGGTGTGGCAAGCAACAACACCACACAGAATCATGACCTGGGTCTTAACAAAGAAACTAAATTGTCTGAGTTTGGCATTGACCTCAGTTGGGTATTGCCCTCAGAAGTAGCAAGCTGTCTGGTCTGCATTAATTTGCAAAAAAATAGTTGCCATCCAATTTTTTGATGGCCGTTTAAAATTAATTCATGTTCATGAGGTTCAAAAGCGAGGTTGAATATAAATGATAAGAAATGATTTTGAAAAACATCTAACCAAAAATTTCCCATGAAAATAAAACATATTCTACACACAGCTGGAAATTTCTACCATGTGTTTTAACCTAGGGATCATGTGATTTGATGGTCAGCATTATCAAAGGCTGAGCTAATGTCCGATAAAAGAAGGATTGATCAATGACCCTTATCTGCAGCCATCAAAAGGTTATTGAAGACTTCAAGGAGAGTTGTTTTACGGGAATGCAACTTTCTGAAACTACACTGAAAATTATCAAGAATATTATGCTTCTCCAAAATATTATTTAGTTTTTTTGCCTTCATGGCGAAATCGCCTTCATGGTTTTCTGTGTTTTATCTTCAGCTACTTTGACACAAAGGCATCTGCTGTGACGCTTACACTTTTGATAAAGACTTGCGTGTGTCAGCTTCCTTTTTATAGATACAAAAATATGTAAATGTACTGATCTGAATTATAATATTTCTGACTGTGAAAATTTCCCAGATTCAAATCGAATTGAATTGAATTGAATTGAATTGAATTGAATCGAATCGACTCGAATTGAATCGAATCGTGGATCAAATCGATTCGGGACCTTGTGAATCGGAATCGAATCGATTCTAGAAATCAGAGACGATACCCAGCCCTACTCCACACATAACCTCTGACAGTTTTTTTTTGTCTGATTGTTGATCAATGATTTTGGAAACCTTGGATTTGTTTTATGGTAAGATATTTTAGCATAATAAGATATGGTGAAACTCTTTAGAAATAACAACCCTGTTTTTATCCACAGAGAGACAGCTGGCGAGGTTGTTGGATGATCTGGGGTTGGAGCACTACTACAGAAAGAAACTAACACTCAGAAAAATACTTGAGATTGATGAGAAGGCCATCACTGATGAAGCTGCCAACTGTAAATCCGACCTTCCTTGGTATTTTCTGAAGAAACTGATGATGGTTAATGTGGCAGCGAGGAATGTGACATATACCACAGTGTGTGAGTCAGACAGTGATGGTGTATCAGGGAGTAAAGAGTTCAATATTGAAAATCTGTTTAAAAGCCCAAACACAGGTGGCATGATGAACCCCCTTGATATAATCACTGCTCTTTTTCTGTGTTCTGATGGTCTTGTGCAGCAGGAAATGGCAGTAAAAATGTCCACATGTCAGTTTTCTGTGCCTTTGCTGCTTCCAAATTGTGACACCAATCAGTGCACACTCATGCTGTGGGCCATGAGAGACATTGTTAAAAAGTACAGACCTCAGTCTCTGTCAGAATCCAAGGGCTTCATTGAAGAAAGAATTGTTCTCTCGAAACTTCCAATGATCTCTTTTGTCAGTCTGGGTGAGTGCTCTTTGTCCAAGTCAGAGATTCTCAATAAGCTTCTGAGCAATTCTCAGCAGTACCATGACACCTTTGTTCATCGCAACATGGAGTGTGGTGACAGTCCAAGAAGAATATCCAACGGACTGACTGAAATTACTTGGTATCTTCCTGGTGGAAAAGCAAACATTGATATTTTCAGTCAGCCAGTGGCTGTAGCTAACCTTCGTGGGGACATTGCAAGCTTTCAAACACAATACTCCTTTCTGTGTCAGACATCTGCAGCAGTTTTTGTGTTCTTTGACCATTTAGGCTCTGAATCTGAGCTCAGTCTACTTACCAACCAACAGCACAAAGCACAGATCTTCTTAGTAGGTAATAATTTGAGCAAGCACAACAGTACATATGCTTTAAAAAAAGTAGCAACTGAGTTGGGCTTGACCAACAACAACATCATCATTAAGACAAAAACAATAAATGATGCAGACTTTGTGAAAAGTCTGAGGGAAATGGTCAAAGATGTGGTTAAGAATTCAAAGATTAACATGACAATAGAGCAGATGGCAGACATTGCCCATGAACTGGGGATCCTGGTTGATGAAGACTCTCCAGAGTGCCAGACTGCAAAGACAAATGCAGACATCATCACTGCTGAAATTCAAGACATCCATAAGTACAAAAAAAATAATCTTCCACGACAAGGTAAAATATGGAAAGAACTGACCTGCTTAGAGAAGGAAGGATGTCGACTTCGAAAAGTTGGCTCCAAAAATATAGAAGATTACAAAAGTGAACTTCAGAAAGACAGAAAAGAACTGCGGAAAAGGCAGAACTCCTATGACATGTCGACAGTTATGACATGCTTCATCAACGCAATATCAAGCCCAGGAACAGAGAGGTTTTATTTCCTGAAATGGATGCGAACAAACCTGGATAACGTGTCTCGTATAAAACTGTCTGAACTTCAGGAGAAATATAAAGAAAAATGCAAGAACTCTGAGAACAAGAAGGAGATAAATGAGATTGACAGACAAATTTCCAACAGCTCACTGGGGACTGAACACTTCTTCCGTGAAATGGGTCAGATCTATGAAGCCTCACTGTCCCTTCCACAAACAGATCCAGCACGTCAACAGCTGCAGCATCTGCCCAAACTGTGTGCAGAGTTGTTGCTTGATGGATTTCCTCTTGAACTTGTAGATGGAGATGCATCCAACATCCCTCTTAGATGGGTGAGTGATGTTCTCTTTCAGCTCAGTGACTTGGTGTCTCCAAGCAGAAAGATCCTGGTAGTCACAGTTCTTGGAGTTCAGAGCACAGGGAAGTCCACTCTCCTTAACACCATGTTTGGAGTGCAGTTTGCAGTCAGCAGTGGTCGATGTACTCGCGGTGCCTTTATGTTGCTCATCAAAATCAATGAAGACATAAAAAAAGTCCTAAACTGTGACTTCATGGTGATCATTGACACTGAGGGCTTAAAGTCACCAGAACTTGCACAACTAGACAATAGCTATGAGCACGACAATGAGCTTGCTACACTTGTTGTAGGGCTGAGTGATGTCACCATTGTCAATGTTGCAATGGAGAATTCAACTGAAATGAAGGACATCCTACAAATAGTTGTGCATGCTTTTCTCAGGATGAAGGAGGTGGGCAAAAAGCCGAAATGTGTGTTTGTTCACCAGAATGTGTCCGATGTTTCAGCCCATGAGAAGAACTCACGAGACAGGAAACTGCTCCTGGAACAGTTAAATGAGATGACCCAGGCAGCAGCCAAAATGGAAAAGAAAGAGGAGAACAAGAGCTTCACTGATGTGATGGAGTACAGTCCAGACACTGGGAACTGGTACATTCCTGGACTCTGGAATGGAAACCCACCAATGGCACCAGTCAATGCAGGGTACAGTGAGGCTGTATATGAGCTCAAGAAACACATCATCCAACTGCTGGGAAACTGTGAGTCATCTGCTAATGATGTCATGGAGTTTAAAGAGTGGGTGACAAGTCTGTGGACTGCAGTAAAGTATGAAAACTTCATCTTCAGCTTCAGAAACAGCCTCGTAGCTGATGCATACATGAGACTCTGCACAGAATTCAACAAATGGGAGTGGGAATTCAAAAGAGAAATGTACACCTGGGTAACAAATGCAGAAACTAGAATTTCCAATTTTGGTACAGTTGCAGCAAAATCTCAGTTTTCTGACATGAGAGAATTTCTCACATCTTTGAAAGGCAATGCCTCCACAGTGCTGTGCACATGGGAGACAAGACTTATCAAAAATCTGACAGAGTATTTCAAGCAAACAGAGGGTCATGTTTATCTGGTTGAAGGATACAAAGAGGAATTCTCAAACAGTGCAAAGAGCCTTCGAAAAGAAATGGAGAGATCTGTTTTTAATCAGCTCACAGCAGCAGCAGAAATCAGACAGGGGATGGCACAAATTGATAAAATCAAAGAGAATCATCAAAAGGAGATTGAAAATGCAGTTTGCGCTTTGCTAAACAGATGCAGAATGAAAAAAGTCCAGATGAGTGATAAAGAGCTGGACAACGAGTTTGATAAGATGTGGAGTGAAACTTTGAAGAATCTTTCTTTTTCTGAACAAAAGACAACAAATGTCTTCACCAGTGTATCTCAGTACCTGAGAATTAATCTCTCACATAGGGGGAGTCGTGCATGTGAATTATTAAGTCAAAAACATCTGCAGGATTGTGGAAAAGAGCCTTTCAAATACACAAGTGAGAACATACGTCACAGAGCTACACATGCAATGGGGAGAGTGGCTAAGTGGTTCAACATTCAAGATCCCAATACAGCTGTACAAAAACTGGCTGACAGCATCATAGATGTCTGCACTCAGTTTGTGAGAGAAAAAGTTAAAAAGAAAAGCAATTACTGTGAGACTTACATCCAGGAGATCCTACACATGATTGATGAGAAATTGCAAAAGAATCAAGATGTTGACCAAAACATTGAGTTTGAAGTTTCTCTCAAACAGCACATCTGTGGATTTGCAGCCAGAGAGTTTCAGAAAATGCACGAAGATTTCATCCAAACAAATGATCCCTACAGATGTCTCATGAACAACAAGAAAAAGTTTTGTGATGATTTCATTGATGTGTTCCATGAAAGAGACCAGTGTCAGAAGAAGGCAGAAGAATTCACCAACCGATGTTTGAAGCCTGCTGTTAAGGACTTTATCAGTCGTTTCCTGGGAGCTGATATCACTGTTGAAATGTCGACATGTGAGCAGTTCAGCACACGAATGTCCTTCCAGTATTCAGTTTTACTGGATTTACTTTCAAAAGCTTATTTTAAAAACTATCTGAGCTATATTTGCTCATATGAGAAGTATGTCAAGACATGGATACACAACAAAATAGTGGAGCACTTTTCAACTGTGTCAAAAATATCCGAGTTTGAGGACCGACGTCTGCAGTCATGTATGAAAAGCATAAATGATGCCATTAACAAAGCCAAAACAAGAAATACTGATTCTGAATTGGGGAGATTTGTTGAAGATATTTGTAAAGAACTTGGTAATAAACTGGTCATTTCCCAGGATGCTCTTGGTGCGTTCATGATCCTGAACAATGCTGACAAGGAACAGTTTGCTCACTGGCTCACAGAGTGTGTAAAGGACATGGCACAAGATCTTAGAAAAGCATTTGAGAGACTGAACTTTCAAACAAAACTACAACGTCTTCCTGTGCAACCTGAAAATAAGCTTTTTAACCAACTGGTTGGTTGTGGCAAACAGTGTCCATTCTGCAAAGCTCCGTGTGATGCAGGAGGAGAAGAACATAAACACTTTGCTTCACTGCATCGGCCGGAGGGTCTGGGTAGATACAGGTGGGACAGTACTAGAAAACTTGTCTTGGACATATGCTCCTCTCTCATTGTGAGTGACTGCAGATTCCGATGCAGTGCCACAAATGATGAATGGCACCCTTATAAGAGTTATAGGGACATTTTTCCAGACTGGAACATCCCTCCAGATGTGAGCCTTAAGGCATCAGACCACTGGAAATTTATAATGGCAAATTACAATGATAATTTTGCCAAAGAATATAATGCAGAACCTGCTGATATTCCTGAAGAATGGAAAAAAATTACTAAAGAACAGGCCGAAGAAAGTCTCAAAAAGTCATTTAACGTCAAGTAACAATTCACATTCCACCTTCTTTTTATGTCTGTCCAGAAGAACATATCAGCATATTTTAATGTGGTATTCAAGAAAATGTATTTGTATTGAATAAAATCAAGATACTGTTAGTGCAAAATAAGAAAGATACTGGTCATATTTACTTGAGCTTACATTTAACACATGAAAAATAATCTGATCTCAAAAAGGATCTGTCTTTTTTTGTGTACATCTTTCATTTAGTTTTTATTATTTGTTTTCTTTTTTAAACACATTTAAGCCTTTATAATAAATCATGAGAAAATATATATCCATTCAGTCACTAATGATCTTTTGAATTTTTAAATATGTGTGTTATGTGAGCATTTATTGTTTCCTTTTGCTTATAAGCAGACACTCAAATGTTATGGAAACTCAGTACAGTCTCCAATTTAGCTTTTCTGTTCTTGAGGCTTATGGGTGGCTTGCACCTTGCAGTGTACCCTCTGTATTAGGATATAGATATGCCGACCTCTTGGAGAGTGTTGTTCACTTGGTTGGCTGTTTTTAAGTGGTTCACCATGGAACTGATTCTGTGTTCATCCATCAATGTTGTCTTCTGTGGATGTTCATTTTTTCTGTTGGTTTTTTTTAATAATAATCTTTTTCATGTTTTATTGATCATAATCATGTCATACAGTGTATAAAAACTAATTTACTAAACTATAATATCTGTTACTCTGAACATGTAAAGAATAATTAATAAAAATGTTTACATAAAAACAAGCTGTGAATTTACTTCAAAAAGTGACAAAAAGAAAATACAGTGAAATTCAGGAAAACAAATTGTGGGAAACTACACCTCCTGCTGTCCAAAAAAGTATGAGTCAGTGATGTTCGATTTGTGAACGAATCGTTCAATACTCGAGAATCACTTTACTGACTTGTGAATCATGATTCACAAGCCCAACTGACTCACTGACTCATCCCTGTTTCTGTTAGCAAACTAATTCGCTTAGTAGAAATATATCTAGCTTATAATTAAAATTGTGGGGGGCGGGGGGGGGGGGGGGGGAAACAACAGGCAGTTTCTTAACAAAAGCATTTCTGCTCTGAACTGGAAGAAAAAACCCTGAGTAGAAGCTCACATCAAGAAAATAGCTCCTCGGTTCACAGTAGCATCGCTCTGCTAACATGCTAACAGCACATTTGAGCTACTCACCCCCTCCCTTCCTGTGTTGAATCGTAAGCATAAGCGAATCACTCAGGACTCACTAACCCCCTCCCTCCTGTGCTGAATCATAGAGCGAACGAATCACTCAGGACTCACTAACCCCCTCCCTCCTGTGCTGAATCGTAAGCGTAAGCGAATCACTCAGGACTCGCTCACCCCCTCCCTCCTGGCTCACAGCTTCTTCTTCTTGGTTGGCAACCAATGTTAAGGCGCATTACCGCCCCCTGGCTCACAGCTCAGTGGACATTTAGATGAGAAAATATATATTTAACACATTTAAGGAAAATACTAATAAAATAAAAATAAACAAAATAAATGTTTATTAAGCAATTTTGATAGGAAATTGCTTAATTTTAGAAATGTTTTTGCTCTTTTTTGCTCTATAAAATAGTTGGGTTTTTTTTTTAGAATCATTCATCTTAGCAGTGGGATTTACATGAAAAGAGAAACAAATTAAGTTTGAGTGAAAATGTAAATTTTTTGCACTCTATGGTCAACTGACTCAGTGAATCAAATGACTCAAACAAATTCGATTCACTTTGGTGAGTGACTCATTAAAACTCGATTCAGTAAAAAGAATCAAATTTACCATCACTAGTATGAGTACCAAGATTACAATACTGGTGTATCTTCTTAATTATTACTCTTTTTTTTAAACTCCATATTTATTTATTTTGAATCAGCAGTGATACATCCTACACTTCCTCTATACAACTGTGCCTGTATGTACAAGAATATACTACCATTAAAACTACACAAAGCAGCCATGAATGTCCAGCAGCAGCATGTTACAGAAAGCAACCACTCATACATACAAGCATACATACGTATATCCTCCTAACTACCAGGAAAAAAAAAATGCTGTCCAATCAATTCTTTTTTTAAAATCCCCCAATGTTTGTAAGGTAATGAGAAGACTGAAATAATTTTTTTTAGGAAAAAAAGTTTTTATTTTTTAGATATCACATGTCCACTGCAGAGGACATAAGAAGGCCAAGCATGTAAAGCTGAACTTTCATGGCAACCATTTGCTTCAACTTTTCATCCATCAATGTTGTCTTCTGTGGTTATCCAGTTTTTTCTTGTCTTTTGTTTTGTTTTGTTTGTTTGTTGGGGGGGGGGGGGTCACAAAATAGCGACAAAGTTAACCTTGTGTTAAGTTTTTGAATAGAGAGTGATAATAATCTTTTTGATATTTTATTGATCGTAATCATGTCATTCTGTCATGGTTGGCTGTGTGGCAGGCAGGCAAGCAGGAGTGGTGGATCCAAAATGCAGGACTCAGACACAGAAGTACAACTTAAAGCGCAGCTTTATTGCTGGGAAAAACCTCTTACTAAACTAAACTCACCAAAAGACAAACAAAAACGCTGGTGGACTAAAACACTGTAGCAGAAATACTGAACTGGAGCTGGAGACAAAACACTGGAAACACGGAGGCAAAACACACAGCTTGTTGAGGGTACGACACGACACTGACTCAGAGAAACACAGGGTTTAAATACACTGGGAAGTAACGAGGGGAATGAGACAGAAGGAGAGCACAGCTGGGGGAAATAAGAACTGACGAGACAAGGAAGCTTAAACTGAACACATTCACATAAGACACGGACCTTCAAAGTAAAACAGGAAGTATGACACAGAGACGCGAACTTGACACGGTGGAGACAGCAACTAAGAAACACAGGCTGTGTCCCAATTCAGGGTCTGCACGCTTGAAGTACGCATTTTAAGTGCGGTTACGTCACCGCCACGCGACGACGGCTGTCCCAATTCGGAGTGTACTTCAAATGCATACTCCAAATGCGCCGTCGATTTCCCCAAATGTCAAGCGTGGTCCGGTGCACGCTTTGTGGTCCCATATATCCCACAATTCATAGCGCGGCGGTGGGTGTGGATAATTTTGCCGCAAAATAGGGCAGAAGGGAGCGGCCGAAGAGGTTTTTTTTTTTTCAAACTTTATTGAACTTATAAAGCGAACAGTCAGTCATTCCAGTTCAGTTTGTACAGTAGACATACAAGGCAAATAAGAGTAACAATATACAGTACAATGAAATAAGAAGGATAAATAAATAAAGGATGAAAAAAAGAAAAAAAAGGGGGGGGAATGTGACAGACTTCATAACAACTTTGTACTTGAAAGTTGTGACAGCTCATTCGTTAAACATTTCTGAATGAATTTCAATCAATGATAAACCTTTTTTATTGGAAGTTAATTTAAGAGAGTTTAAGTAATATTCAATTTCAATCAAAAACAAATTAAATGATGGGGTTGAGTTTTGAAATTTACATTTATGTATATGGAATTTCCCTAATAAGATGGAGCGGCCGAAGAGTGAACTGTCAAAAGTACTGAATATGACGTCACTTATTTATGTGCGAATGTTTAATAATTAAAGTCAGTCATATATCCACAAACACAACAAGCTGAAAGTCAGTGATATATGGATATGTGTATGTATATATGTGTATATATGTATATATGTATATATATATATATATATATGTATATGTATATATGTATATATCACTGACTTTCAGCTTGTTGTGTTTGTGGAAATATGACTGACTGTATATATATATACATATATATATGTGTGTGTGTGTATATATGTATATATATATATAATCTGACAATACTATAATTAAGTGTGCCTATGCCAAGAGGCACACTTATTACTATTCGTGGGATTTATTGTGTGGATGCCCTAAAAGGGCTTCCACACTATTGAGTTCCAGTTTCTCTTTATTGTGTGGATGCCCTAAAAGGGCTTCCACACTATTGAGTTCCTGTTTCTCTTTATTCTTTATTATGTGTGCCTATGCCAAGAGGCACACATATTACTATTCGTCGGATTTATTATTCTTATTATTATGTGTGCCTATGCCAAGAGGCACACATATTACTATTCGTCGGATTTATTATTATTATTATTATTCTTCAGTTTCCGCCTGAAATTTTGCAGCGAATCTCGCCCCGCAGTTTTCAGACAAGCTTCATATATGTTACCTCATTTTGTGCGGCTGGATCTGGAATGGTGTGCTATGACTTTTGGTGTTTATGACTATTATAGTTTTTGAAATATTAATATTTTAGTGAAAATTTTCCCGCGCTCCTCTGCCAAACAGTTTTGACAATAGGGTTACATATGTTAGATCATTTTGTGTGGCTGGAGCTGGACTACTATGGTACGACTTTTGGTGTTCATGACTTTTATAGTTTTTTAAATATTAATATTTTAGTGCAAATTTAGAAAGATTCTACTTTTGGCGCCATAGAAACAGACTTCATTTGTGGTGTCTTGGCTCTCTCTAGTGGTATACCCGGAGTAGTACAGGCGAAAAGATCTATCCTTGGCCCAAAACTCCATATCCCACAATTCATAGCACGCCTCTACAGAGGCCTCTACCGAGTCAAACAATGGCGGCCACCACTTCGTTTTCTATGTCTTTTATTCGTGTTTCTAGGTCACAAACTAAACTTTTAAGACATTTTCAGGCGAGAATATAGGTGTGTAAACTTCAAATATCTGCTCGTTTTATCAAGACATCCCATATTAGCAAGAGTTGTCTTATGTGTTGCTGATAGCCAGCCGGCTAGCATAGCGCCGCTAGCATAGCTAGCTAGCGCTGCTAGCGACCCTCAAAGCACCCAGGCTGGGCTTATAGTGACGCGGCTAAAATTTGTTGCAACACCCGATCGCTCGCCAAGTCTGTGTTTTAGCTGGACTCATTTTTCGCTTATATGGGCCGATGATGGTGGTCGATGTGGAAAAAATAACTGAGTTGTTTGGTGGTGGAGCTAGCCGGAGCTACAACAGAGGGCAGCTATCCACCGGTGTGTGACAGAAAGGACATGCCGCGAACCACACATAGGAGGTGGGGCAGGCCACCGCCGATCGACCGGTGGTTGCTAACCTGGAGGTCAATCGTGGATCAGGGAAAGCGAAGGTGGTTGCTAACCTGGAGGTCAATCGTGGATCAGGGAAAGCGAAGGCAGGAGCTGAGGGGTGAACTGAATTTCAGGTAAGAAGTTATGAACTGCACTCTATTTGGGTCAGATATAAACAGAGTTTAGGTGTAGTTTATTTTCGTTGTGCTGACCTTTTACAATCGTACTGCATGCTAGCTAGCACGACAGCTGTGTGCGCGGTAAGTTACTGATGTTGAACTTTATTATATTCATAAGGGTTGGTTCGTCAGAGTTGCCGTACAAACGGAATCGTCCCACATTCAGAGAAAACATTACGATTTATTCTGTCGTTACGAAGCCTCCCCTGTCATTCTCTCGCCAGTTGCAACTTCACTCATGAAACTGATCAACGATCGGCTTTTCGCTCTTGTTTATCGCGCTAAAGCAGCACGTTTAAGCTTGATCAGCTGTTGTTAGAATTAATTTGATTTTAATTTCTAGTATCAGCTGATGTTTTCTGGAGCCACAGCTGAAAAAAGGGAAGTTATGAACTGTTTTTAAGAGACAAATACAGGGAGTGCAGAATTATTAGGCAAGTTGTGTTTTTGAGGAATAATTTTATTATTGAACAACAACCATGTTCTCAATGAACCCAAAAAACTCATTAATATCAAAGCTGAATGTTTTGGAATTAGTTTTTAGTTTGTTTTAGTTTTAGCTATTTTAGGGGGATATCTGTGTGTGCAAGTGACTATTACTGTGCATAATTATTAGGCAACTTAACAAAAAACAAATATATACCCATTTCAATTATTTATTTTTACCAGTGAAACCAATATAACATCTCCACATTCACAAATATACATTTCTGACATTCAAAAACAAAGCAAAAACAAATCAGCGACCAATATAGCCACCTTTCTTTGGAAGGACACTCAAAAGCCTGCCATCCATGGATTCTGTCAGTGTTTTGATCTGTTCACCATCAACATTGCGTGCAGCAGCAACCACAGCCTCCCAGACACTGTTCAGAAAGGTGTACTGTTTTCCCTCCTTGTAAATCTCACATTTGATGATGGACCACAGGTTCTCAATGGGGTTCAGATCAGGTGAACAAGGAGGCCATGTCATTAGTTTTTCTTCTTTTATACCCTTTCTTGCCAGCCACGCTGTGGAGTACTTGGACGCGTGTGATGGAGCATTGTCCTGCATGAAAATCATGTTTTTCTTGAAGGATGCAGACTTCTTCCTGTACCACTGCTTGAAGGTGTCTTCCAGAAACTGGCAGTAGGACTGGGAGTTGAGCTTGACTCCATCCTCAACCCGAAAAGGCCCCACAAGCTCATCTTTGATGATACCAGCCCAAACCAGTACTCCACCTCCACCTTGCTGGCGTCTGAGTGGGACTGGAGCTCTCTGCCCTTTACCAATCCAGCCACGGGCCCATCCATCTGGCCCATCAAGACTCACTCTCATTTCATCAGTCCATAAAACCTTAGAAAAATCAGTCTTGAGATATTTCTTGGCCCAGTCTTGACGTTTCAGTTTGTGTGTCTTGTTCAGTGGTGGTCGTCTTTCAGCCTTTCTTACCTTGGCCATGTCTCTGAGTATTGCACACCTTGTGCTTTTGGGCACTAGTGATGCTGCAGCTCTGAAATATGGCCAAACTGGTGGCAAGTGGCATCTTGGCAGCTGCACGCTTGACTTTTCTCAGTTCATGGGCAGTTATTTTGCGCCTTGGTTTTTCCACACGCTTCTTGCGACCCTGTTGACTATTTTGAATGAAACGCTTGATTGTTCGATGATCACGCTTCAGAAGCTTTGCAATTTTAAGACTGCTGCATCCCTCTGCAAGATATCTCACTATTTTTGACTTTTCTGAGCCTGTCAAGTCCTTCTTTTGACCCATTTTGCCAAAGGAAAGGAAGTTGCCTAATAGTTATGCACACCTGATATAGGGTGTTGATGTCATTAGACCACACCCCTTCTCATTACAGAGATGCACATCACCTAATATACTTAATTGGTAGTAGGCTTTCGAGCCTATACAGCTTGGAGTAAGACAACATGCATGAAGAGGATGATGTGGACAAAATACTCATTTGCCTAATAATTCTGCACTCCCTGTATAAAATATTTAGCTTTTATTAAATAGTTATCTGAATCTTACAACCAAAGTTTGTATATTAATACACAAGATTGGCTGTAGACCATTGTTCATCATTCAGAACACTGTGTAAAAATAACAAAAGACAAAAAGTGAATGCACAGCCGGCTGTTTGGGTAAACCAACCATGTGTGAAAAGTGGTCCATAACGTAATGCTTCAAAGCGTGTTCATGCAAACATTGTCGGGTCTGCCGTGGTACAATGGGACTTCTGCTCATGAACCTGTGTGCACAGCGTCTGCAAATCGGCGCTGTACGAAGTAACTTCATCTTTACACAAAACTGTAAGCTGTCATCTGTGAAGCGTGAGCGGTGTTTGTTTTACCATAGTTCATGGTGGAGAATGGCTGCTCTTCTGAGTTTTGCTCTCTGTAGCCGTATGAATGGCAACTACAGTGATT
>NW_020327254.1:0-25738 GCF_001858045.2 Oreochromis niloticus | reverse complement strand
TGGCTTGGCATTTTCAGCAGCAAGCCAAGAGTGAAAAACAGGTAGAGAGAAAATTTAGCAGAGAGAACAGGCAGAGCAGGAGAGACACGGCTTGGAAATCAAACCGCAGAGTTTCTTTGTTCAGTTTGTTCAAAGGTTGAGGCAAAATATGCACTCTTTATGCTTTATTGGCTTGTGCATTTCTCAGCAGCAAGCCAAAGAGTGAAAAACAGGTAGAGAGAAAATTTAGCAGAGAGAACAGACAGAGCAGGAGAGACACGGCTTTGAAATCAAACCGCAATAAGATTCTTGGTTTGGCAAAATTTCTCACAAACCACAGGGTGAAATACAGATGGAAGAAGCAGAGACAACAGGTGGAGCAGGACAGAGGATAGAGGGATGTGGTTGGGATGTGACAGAGAAGACTGGAGATCTGGTCCTTGTTCTTCTGCACACTGTGAACAAAAAGAAGAAAAAATAATAATTTATTAAAATTATATCACATGGTAATTGTATGAACTAATTGTGACTACTGAAAAAGGACAAAACAAATATTGAAGCTAAACTGTTGTTGGCTGCCATGTGCAAAAAGTTGCATAATTGGGCACTTTTTAAAATAAGAAATATTTATTTAAATTCAGCAATAATATTTTAATACAAATATGATTGAGTGAATCATTAACTAATCACATGTAGTGTGACTACAAAAATGTACGAAAAAAATATTTTAGCCCAATTGTTAAGCTGCACTTATGTGTATTATTATAAAATTGTGTTTAAAAGGTCTAGTTTGAATGAAAGATTGAACCCATCACTTTACAGCTTATATAAGTCAGATTATTTTTTTATTTTGGTATACTTCTCTTACAGTATGTGCACACCTACCAGGCAAAGCACAGATGTCAGTCAAGTTCCTGAAAGTGTAAGACGAGAAATAATATGTTAGTTGTCTGTACAGTGTTATCAGACTTACAGAAATACAAAGCCCACACGACATGATATACTGAACTTATAGTCAGCAGGGTAATTATAGAGTAATATAGCACACCAGCTGACACAGCAACCATTTTGTAATTCAAACTAATTAACTGAAGTATTTCCACTTATGTAAGGCTACTGTTAGACTGTTACTAGCATTAGCATTGCTGCTAGCGCTAGCATTCCTGCTAGCATAAACACTTCAGTTAGTGTTAGCACTGCAGCTAGCGTTAGCATTGCAGCTAGCGTTAGCATTGCAGCTAGCGTCAGCATTGCAGCTAGTGTTAGAACTGCTGGTAGTGCTAGTACTCTTACTGTTAAAACTGAGCCACAATGGTAATAATAAAGCTCATTCGTTACTTTTGTCTCACTGATCACCAATAAATATCACAGGAATATTCTTTTTGTCAGTTAACAACTGCTAAGGCTAGTGTTAGCACTATCGCTAGCGTTAGCATTGTTGCTAGCATTAGCATTGAAGCTAGCATTAGCACTGCTGCTAACAGCAAAACGTCATAAACCGATATAAATGATAGCGAAGGTTATTCTTTTTTTGCTTTCTTTATTCTTTGAACTCTATTGAACTTTAAAAAGACTTGATATGTGAGTTTAAATGTCAAACATGTATTTTTACCATCATAAAAATAAAACAGTGCAGTACCGTATTGTACTTACCACAGCAGAGAGCAAAGCGGAATGACGACAGTTGGTGCAGTGATTCGTTAAAGACCGATGAGGCGTTCAGGTAGTGCTTGGTAATTTGAGCATCAGTTTGAACAGCAATATTGAGCATATACATTTCTCTGTCATAGAGAGACAGAGGTAAAAAAAAATACACAAGACACATCAGCATACAAATTGGTACTTTTTGCCTGAGTATTAGCAAATGAGTGACATACAGAGAAAGAGGGCAACGGGCATTAAACGAGAAAATAAAAAGTATTTCATCTTGAATTGTTTTGTGGGTTTTATTTTAAGACTACTTTGAGTGTATTCGTAGGGAGAAAAACTATACAGACTAAAAACAGAGACATTAAATGAGATTACATCATTTAAAATGTGGGAAAATCCACTACAGACAGGTAGATGCTGTGAGCTTTAATTATCCAGACAGAAAGGAGTATTTAAAAGTCATCAACTGACTCCAACTGCCCAGATCTGAAAAACCTGTGTGCAGAAGACAAGTCCACCAATACACAATAAGCTTGAATTTAAAAGGCCAAGGAGAATGCTCTATTCAGTCGGCTTATACTAACTGCTGACATACTTTTAATCTGTGGCAAAACCCTGTCAAATCTGACTTGTTGAACCTGTTGACTTAATCTAACTCCAACCGCTTTGTTGTAACAGAAATTTTTAAGATGAATCAACAGACATTTTTACAATTAACCTTGGCAGAGTGAGACAGAGCTCGTTAAGCAGGCAGGTGTGAGCCTGGTTGCTATAGTGACTGCACCCAATGGCTCCATACACACACACAGACATGCACCTCACTTTTGCTGCTTAAAATGAACAGAAAAGTCAGGCCGAAACAAATCCTTCCCAAATAAAAAGTACAAGTCGCACTGACAAAATTCTTTCACCGTGAGCGGCAGCAAGGTCCAGTCTACTGAATTCTCAATTTTCATGCTTGTGGAGTTTATTATATGGACGTGGTGACAGTGGAAAGACACCATGCTCTTCTGATTTTCAAACGAACCTTCTGAGCCATTTTAACATTAGAGTCTATGGAAGAGTTGGAGGGAGGAGGCTGTGCATTGGTGACATTTCTGAAAGAACCATAACACCTAGTACAATAGTAAACACATTGGATGAAAGAGGACAGCGATGGCTACGTTTTGAGGGTAAAATCATACTTGTAGAGCAAACGCTGCGGACACAGCAGCAGTTTTAAAAAATATTTTAAGATTAATTTTTTTGCTCCTCTCACTCTAGCAGTTGAGCTGTCTCACTCTAGCCCCAACATTCCGTCCCATACACACCCATTATAAACTCTGAAACGGGTGAAAAAACATCATGAAACTTAAACTGGAACTGAAGAAAAAGTATAATAGATATTGAAAAGATAAATACAAGTTGAATAGTTGAATGTCTTGTCTTCGTTTTAAAGTTTGAATGGTGGTTCTACGTCAATGTATGTAAAATTAGATACAGTTTAAAGAGGAGTAATTTGAAGGAGAATTTGAAGGGTGTCCCCATTGAAATACATGGGAAATTTTTGTTGAAAAAAGTTGAATAAAATTAAAAATATAAATGTTAGAAATGAGAAAAATAGAAGCAGTCATGTCCAAAAGAAGAGGAATCTAACGGTGTTTGAATGGTTTTTCTAAGTTAAACGGTTTTGAAGGAGATAGAGTACAAAAAACGTACGGAAGAATAAAATAGAATAATAAAGATTAGAAGAACAATACTGTGAATGCTTTTACAAGCATTCACACTAATAAAGATTAGAAGAACAATACTGTGAATGCTTTTACAAGCATTCACACTAATAAAGATTAGAAGAACAATACTGTGAATGCTTTAACAAGCATTCACACTAATAAAGATTACAACAACAATACTGTGAATGCTTTTACAAGCATTCACACTAATTATTTCCTTAGGCGGAAATAAGATCACACATTTGTCTCTTGTCTCTCCTATTTCCTTAAAACAACGTCTCTAGTTACTTTTCACTCAGTACTTGTCACGGTTCTGGGTCAGTTTGACCCAGTATTTTGAGTTATGTTTTGGTGTGTTTTTGCATTTTGGATTCTTTTCTTATTATGATGATAATGATGGTTATGACTCTGTTTCAGTTATTCTTGTTTAGCTATTAGTTTGTAGGTTTTGTGTTCTCATGTTTATTGCAGGTTTAGTTCAGTGTCTAGTCCAGGGGTGGGCAACTCCAGGCCGCGAGTGCCAGTGTCCTGCAGGTTTTAGATATCACCCTGGGTCAACACACCTGAATAAAATGATTAGTTCATTACCAGACCTCTGGAAAACTTCAACACATGTTGAGGAGGTCATTTAGTAATTTGAATCAGCTGTGTTGAATCAAGGACACATCTAAAACCCATAGGACACCGGCACTCGAGGCCTGGAGTTGCCTACCCCTGGTCTAGTCTGTCTCTCAGGGTCGTGTCTGCGTCTTTGTTTAGTGGTGTCTTGTTTCCTGTTTTACTCTGAAGGTTCATGTTCCTTTCTTATGTCAGTGTTCCTAGCTTTGTTCCCCCTGTCTCATTAGGTCTTATTCCTCCCAGCTGTGTTCCCCTTCTGTCTCTAATTCCTTGATGACTTCCTCAGTGTATTTAAGCCCAGTGTGTCTTTGTGTCAGTGTCGCGTTGTCTGTGTACCTCCCTCTGGTCAAGTTAAGTGTTTTTCAGGATTCTGTGCAGTTCATGTTTGCCATTTGGTTTATGTTGTTTTTCATGCAGCCGCACGATGAGGTTCTGTGCAGGTCATGTTCATGTCTGTTTAGTCACGCCATTTGGTTCACAGTTTCCATGCATCTGCACAGCATTCTGTTCATAGTGATCACAGTTATTCCTTTCAGTCAGGTTAGTGTTTCTCCAGTTTAGGTTTTTGGTTAGTTGCAGCCTCTGTCCCTGTTATGTTTTGTCCACTCCCCTCTGCATCAGCCCGAATAAAGGCTCGCTCTCAGTTTAAGTTCACTCCCGTCTCCTCGACTGTGTTCGCGCCTGGGTCCACCACACACACTCTCCACACGGTCTGCCCCCGCTGACCGTGACAGTACGACGCGACCAGTATGGACCCAGCGGACACTACAGATGGGATCGGGGAGGAGCTGCAGCGGCTCAGCCGGATCATGACATGCATCTGTGGGTGCACGGACCCCAGAGTGGTGTCCACTGGGTTGGCGGTCATTGATGCCATCCTTCAGAAGGCGCCACAGCTCCGGCAGTTTCCCCAGCTTTTTGAGGCGTTCGACTCTGGCCCCCCTGAAGGAGGAGCTTCGCGCCCGCGCGCTGGCTCAGAGAGTGTTGAATGCCGCCTCAGCACCTACGACTCCGACCTGTAAACGGTTGACGTTGTCGTCGCTGCTGAAAGCACCTGTCAATACTTCACAGACGAAATTAATTGTCCGAATGATCATACCAGGGTACACAAAGCTGTTCAATCACACGTGCGTATATATTTTTTAACTTATATCTATGTACATTCACTTTAATGAAAATTAAAAATGAGAAATGTTATCCTTGCTAACTTTTGTGATTGTATTGTATTGTGATGGAGCGAGCAGTGACTGAACGTCAGGCACAGGTTAAAGTGCAAAAAAAGTTTTTTTTATTAAATTATACAGATTTAACCATAAAAGAGGTCAAAGTAACAGAAGTCTTCTCAAAGGCTGGCAACAAACTAACTCAAACAAACTAACCTACCTAAAGACAAATGGCAAACTTAAACAGTGGCTGATCAGCCAACAAAAACACAGAAAGGCATAGAACACACAAAACCCGACCGAAACTAACATGACAAATTCCATTTCCCCCCAAGATCCAGAATTGTGGTATGACCCAATTTGCAGGTCTCCATCTAGGCTTGCTCCACCCCTTTTCCATCTCTTAGCTCATCAACCAAGGGACTGGGAGCAGCTGCCTCTGAAATAACTCAGAAAACAAAGAAAGATTAAATCATACATATATAACAATGTAAACTAAAATGTGCGCACTTATTTTAGAATACAGTATTATGTGATTGTATAAGCAAATTAATTCTAAACCAAAACCAATTTGTTATCACCCTGTAAATTGAATCCTATATTTAAAGAAAGAAAAATGTAAGTGTAGTACATTGACCTCAGATTGGCTTTCCCTGACCTCAGAAACATCAGTTCTTTCCCGCCTTTTAAGTCCACCCTCAAAACCCACCTGTTCAAGATAGCCTACTCTGTTTAACTACTCCATTCTCTTAACCTGTGTTTTATTATTGTGTTCATTTCCTGTTTTTATGCTTGTCTTATTTGTTCTGTAAAGTGTCCTTGAGTGTTTTGAAAGGCACTTCTAAATAAAATGTACTACTATTATTATTAGTATTATGTGTAAGCCTCTAACTCTGATGTTTGGTAGATATTACCACTATGTGGCTGTAACTGCAACCATCACAAGTACATTCAATTATTTGAAAATTGACATTAAAAATGTTTTAACTTTAATCATTTAATTTTAGAACATCCATGAGTTACACCTGAGGGGGATATCTTTGGTTGCCAGTCTCGAGGAACACCAGCACATATCCAAACATGAAACATGGAGGGTCCGGATACTTTTTTTATGCTTAATGGAGCGCTATGGAGAAAAGTGAGTATTTCTTGTACATGAACTAAATCAGTTATAAGGTTTTTTGTTGGTGGTGGTGGGTTTTGTGTGTGTGTGTATAGTGTGACCAAGTGGTCGGCAGGGTTATAAAAAAATAAAAATAAAATGACAACGCCACCTGGGGGGGAATTTCACCCCCAGGAAATATAAAATTGTTTGGGAATAAAATACAACGTTTGCACAGGTTCAGGGATGCACACTGAGGCCGACTCGAATATTAACACAATCTTATTTATTAGTATAAAATAAGATAAAACATCAACAATGACAGCACTGAATGTAGTGTCGTCTAAAACTGTGTCCCAAATTCCAATAAGAAAAAACAGACAACTGGGACTTACCAGCAGCGGTGGACCAAAAAGAAAACCACACACACACACACACACACACACACACACACACACACACACACAAAACAACAACAACGACAACAAAAAAAAAAACACTACAGCCTATTCACCCGGTGCTGTACAACAAAGGAAGTGTGGAAAACGACCCGCCACCTGAGGTCCCACGGCCGCTGGTAGATCCTCAGTTTGCTGAAATAAAAGCACAAGACATACATATTAAAAGAATAAAACATGGGACACCAAATAACAGGCTCTCTCTATATCATAAAAAGAATAAAAGAAAAACTTAAATCTTTAATGAAACACACACACACACACACACACACACACACACACCACAGAGCACAGATTGGAAATACTTGCACTCTGCGAGCCAGCCCACAGCTGGTGCTGGTCACGATTGTCCGCAGCCTTGCTCAGTCTCTTGCAGCTCTCCACAAACTGGGAGCAACCAGGGGAGGCAGTACCAGTTTCATAGCACTAGCCCGATATGCAGCTGAGGATCGCCCCAGCCAGCCACGGAAGCTGGAGTGCAAACAATAGTCCAGAAGGAGCTTAAAGTGAGACCCAAAGCCCCAAGAGGCGAGGCGAGGCAAAGCAGCAGGAGCAAAACTGGACAGCCAACCGAACAAAACACAAGACAAAACTAGAAAAATTTGCATTTCCTGCGAAAATGCTGTGTGGATGCCTTAACGCTGAAGTTGCCTGCTGAAAAAGCTGAAAAAGTTGAAAACTTGCAAAAAGTTATGGCGGTGAAGAAACTGAAAATTCTGCTGAAAACAGGTGAAGCAGAAAATTTTTGCTGAAAAGTGGTGAAAACCCAAAAATTCTACTGAAAGGGGTAAAGACGCAGAAATTTTTGCTGAAAAGTGGTGAAAAAAAAAAAACGTCACCCTGAGCAGGATTCAAATGTGGCCCTCCTGGTCTGAAGGCAGCCACTCATCTCACTGAGCCAAACTCATTCTGACAGAATAGGTGGAGAGACTGACAATTTTGCTGAAATGAGCAGAAGCTGCTGAGAATTGTGCTGATAAGAGGTGAAAAGGCTGAAAATTTTGCAAAAAAGAGGTGAATCAGCAGAATTTCTGCTGAAAAGAGGTAAAGAAGCAAAAAGTTGCGGTGAAAAGAGATGAATCAGCAGAATTTCTGCTGAAAAGAGGTTTTTGCTGAAAACAGCTGAGATTTGTGCTGATAAGAGGTGAAAAGGCTGAAAATTTTGTAGAAGAGGTTAATAAGTAGAATTTGGGCTGAAAAGAGGTGAAAATTGTGCTGAAAAGAGGTGAATGAGCAGAATTTCTGCTGAAAAGTTTTTTTTCTGAAAACAGCAGAAAAAACTGAAAATGTTGCTGAAAGGGGGTAAAGATGCTGAAATTTGTGTTGAAAAGAGTTAAAAAAGTTTAACCTTGAACTGAAAAAAAATTGTTGCCATGAGCGGGATTTGAACCCCGGCCTCCCAGTCTGAGAACGGCTGTTCATCTCATACAATTTGTGCTGAAACATTATGTATGATTTATGATTTAGCAGAAACACTGGGACTTGGTAGAAATACTATGATTTACATGAAATACTTTGACTTAGCAGAAATACTATAATCTAGCAAAAAGTACTACAGCATAGGCGAAATTCTATCATTGAGCAAAATTACTAGGATTTAGCAGAAATACTATGATTAGGCACAAATACTATGTTTTAGCACAAAAAATATGTTTTGGCTCAAAAACTTTTATTTTGCAGTTATACTATGATTTGGAAGAAAAACTATGCTTTGGAAGAAATACTATGCTTTGGAACAAATACCATGATTTGGCAGAAATACTATGAGCAGTAATTAGAGTGATTAGAGGATCACCAGGGGGTCCTTTGTCCCTCCTTGGGGGGACACTCCCACTGGGTTTAAATCTGGGACTCTCGGCCATTTGACCTTAGAACTGAAGAAGCTTCTCGGATGAGAGGTGAAACGTCTTCAAGCAACTCAAAGAAGTCCAGACGCTTTTCTTTGCAAACTCCTTTGACTATGAGCAGTAATAATATAACATAGCAGAAATACTATTATTTGGGTGAATGCTATTGTTTGGCACAAACACTATGATTTAGCACTGTACAGAATGGTGTACGTCAGTTTAATGCTGGGTGGTGCTGCAATAGTAGCTATCCTCGGTCAGAAGGACAGGCTGGCATCCAGGGATTAGATTACCACAGGTGGAGTTTATTGGCAGTCAGATGGATGTTACAGGGAGATATGGCATACAGTAGGAGGATGTGGAGGGGTGATATGGTGTGGTTTCTATGATTAAGAACAGGGTATACATTACAACATGAATACGGATTAAAGATTAAAGAAACTGGCAACAAATTCCTCCACTACAAACCAGTCTGATACCACTTCTTGCAGTGTTCACATTTACTAAGGCACTACCCAAAAGGCGTCACAAGAGGGCACTCCAACACAAGAGATGACCTATGTACACTGATGCACTTAGTAACAGTCAGCCTCCTACTTAGCCACTACGTAATACAGCGATATTACAATGTACAAATTCACATAAATATGATTTGGCAGAAATACTAAACTTTGGCACAAATACAATGTTTTTGCAGAAACACTGTCATTTCAGTCAAATACTATGAGATAGCAGTAATACTATGATTAGGCAGAAATGCTACGTTTTAGTACAAATACTATGACAAAGCAGAAATACTATGACTTAGAAGTAATACTATCACAAAAGGGATTCCTCAAAATACTATGAAATTGCAGTAATTCTATGATTTGGCAGAAATACGGTACTTCATACAAATACAATGCTTTGGTACAAATACTATATTTTGGTTTGAATACTATGATTTGCAACAAATACTATGATTTGGCACGAGTAGTATGATTTAGTACAAATACTATGAATTGGCAGAAATACTGTGACTTAGTAGTAATACTATAACATAACAGATATACTGTTATGTTGCAGACAGTCTATGTTTTTGCACAAATACCACAATATGGCAGAAATACTATGTTTTAGCACAAATACTATGATTTGGTATAAATACTATGTTTTGGCACATATACCTTATTCAGCAGATATACTATAACATAACAGAAATTCTACGACATAGTAGTAATACTATAACATAACAGAAATATTAATTGGGCACAAATACTATAATTTGGCACAAGTACCATGTTTTGGCAAAATCCCATAATTTGGCACAAATACTATGATATGGCAGAAATACTATGATTGGGTACAAATACTATGATTGGGCAGAAATACTATGTTTCAGTACAAATACTATGATTTAGCAGAAATACTATGTTTTAACATAAATACTATTTTTTGGCAGAAATTTCTGCTAAAAGGTACTATTTCTGCCTTTTGGCAGAAATACTGTAATTTGGCATAAATACTATGATTTGGGATAAATACTATGATTTGACAGATATACTATATTCAGCATATATACTATAACATAACAGAAATACTTCCACCTAGTAGTAATACTATAATATATCAGAAATATTCTGATTTGGCCCCAAAACCATGATTTGGCACAAATACCATGACTTGGCAAAAATACTATGATTTAGCAGAAATACTATGATTGAGCAGAAGTACTAAGATGTAGTAGAAGTACTTTGATTTAGCAGAAATACTATTATGGAGGAGTAATACTTTAACATGAAAGAAATATTGATACACACACACATACACAGAGCGCAAAGTGAACAGGAGCTGTTAAGAGTCTGGGCTTGGTATATCTAGGTCAGTTAAATTAGCTGCACCTGCTGTAATCAGCCCTTACACACACAGACACAGAGAGAGGTGTGAGTTTTCTTCAGTGTATTTCTGACATTCAGGATTCCCCTCGAACAAATGGCCATAATTTCCTAACCGTAGGGGCTAGAATGGTCGTTCTGACACCGTTTTGTTCAGAAGAGATGGGGGAATCTGCAGGTCTTCTTAATTCAGAGATAAAATATAAATTATTGAAGATATATGACTTGTAATACACTGTAACTGAGTAGAGGCGAAGCAAAACTGCCTTGACTTCCCCTCAAACAACGTTTTGTGGAGCTTGAGTGGAAATTGGGCGAGTAGCAAGAAGTTGTTGGAACATGAAGAGAAAATTCAGAATGGATGAGAGACAGAGCTCGTTAGGCAGGCAGGTGTGAGCCTGGTTGCTATAGTGACTGCACCCATTGGCTCCATACACACGCACACAGACATGCACCTCACTTTTGCTGCTTAAAATGAACAGAAAAGTTAGGCCCAAACAAATCATTCCCAAATGAAAAGTACAGGTCCTATTGACGAAATTCTTTCACCGTGAGCGGCAGCAATGTCCAGTCTACCTAATTCTCAGTTTTCATGCCTGTGGAGTTTATTATATGGACGTGGTGACAGTGTAAAAACACCATGCTCTTCTGATTTTCACACGAACCTTCTGATCCATTTTAACATTAGAGTCTATGGAGGAGTTGGAGGGAGGAGGCTGTGCTTTGGTGACATTTATGAAAGAACCATAACACCTAGTACAATAGTAAACACATTGGATGAAAGAGGACAGCGATGGCTACGTTTTGAGGGTAAGATCATACCTGTAGATCAAACGCTGCGGACACAGCAGCAGTTTTAAAAAATATTTTAAGATTAATTTTTTCGCTCCTCTCACTCTAGCAGTTGAAGCTCTCACTCTAACCTCCAACATTCCGTCCCATACACACCCATTATAAACTCTGAAACGGCTGAAAAACATCATGAAACTTAAACTGGAACTGAAGAAAAAGTATAATAGATATTGAAAAGATAAATACAAGTTGAATAGTTGAATGTCTTGTCTTCGTTTTAAAGTTTGAATGGTGGCTCTATGTCAATGTATGTGGAAGTAGATACAGTTTAATGAGGAGTAAGTTGAAGGAGAATTTGAAGGGTCTCCCCATTGAAATACATGGGAAATTTTTGTTGAAAAAAGTTGAATAAAATTAAAAATATAAATGTTAAAAATGAGAAAAATACAAGCAGTCATGTCCAAAAGAAGAGGAATCTAACGGTGTTTGAATGCTTTTTCTAAGTTGAACGGTTTTGAAGGAGTAGGAGTACAAAAAACGTACGGAATAGATAATAATAAAATAGAATAACTAGAAAATGCATTTTCTGAAGAAACTGCAGTGTGAATGCTTGAATCTGAATGTATGCACTGAAATGAATTAATTGCTGAATTTTAAGTTAAAAATGTTGAATGAGATGAAAAATACAGAAATTTGTACCTGAAAACAAAAAAGCTGAACTGCTAAAAGCTGACAACCACAGAGAAGAAGTTGGAAAAGAGCTGAAAATGTTTTAAATGTAAATTAGAAAAACATAAGAAATGACAAAAGACTATTTAGAGTCAGAAAACATCTGAATGAATATTAAAAATTCATATTCTTTGAATCACTGAATGACTAAAATGTGATCCCTCCACTTGGATCCACACAGTTTAAAAACTTTACATATCTGAGCTTTCAAAGACACTCTGTTGGAAAGAGAACAACGATGGTGACGTTTTGAGGGTAAAATGATGGTTGTAGAGCAAACACTGTGGACACAGCAGCAGTTGAAAGAGAAGTGTTTAAGATGAATCTTGGCACAGTGAGAGACAGAGCTCATTAGGCAGGCAGGTGTGAGCCTGGTTGCTATAGTAACTGCACCCAGTGGCTCCATACACACGCGCACAGACATGCACCTCACTTTTGCTGCTTAAAATGAATAGAAAAGTCAGGTCGAAACAAATCGCTCCCAAATGAAAAGTACAGGTCCTATTGACAAAATTCTTTCACCGTGAGCGACAGCAATGTCCAGTCTACCTAATTCTCAGTTTTCATGCTTGTGGAGTTTATTATATGGACGTGGTGACAGTGTAAAGACAGCCTGTACTTCTGGTTTTCAAACGAACCTTCTGAGCCATTTTAACATTAGAGTCTATGGAGGAGTTGGAGGGAGGAGGCTGTGCATTGGTGACATTTATGAAAGAACCATAACACCTAGTACAATAGTAAACACATTGGATGAAAGAGGACAGCGATGGCTACGTTTTGAGGGTAAAATCATACCTGTAGACCAAACACCGTGGACACAGCAGCAGTTTTAAAAAATATTTTAAGATTTATTTTTTTGCTCCTCTCACTCTAGCAGTTGAGCCCCAACATTCCGTCCCATACACACCCATTATAAACTCTGAAACGGCTGAAAAAACATCATGAAACTTAAACTGGAACTGAAGAAAAAGTATAACAGATATTGAAAAGATAAATACAAGTTGAATAGTTGAATGTCTTGTCTTCGTTTTAAAGTTTGAATGGTGGCTCTATGTCAATGTATGTGGAAGTAGATACAGTTTAAAGAGGAGTAAGTTGAATGAGGATTTGAAGGGTCTCCCCATTGAAATACATGGGAAATTTTTGTTGAAAAAAGTTGAATAAAATTAAAAATATAAATGTTAAAAATGAGAAAAATACAAGCAGTCATGTCCAAAAGAAGAGGAATCTAACGGTGTTTGAATGGTTTTTCTAAGTTGAACGGTTTTGAAGGAGATACAGTACAAAAAACGTACGGAATATATAATAAAATATAATAATAATAAAGATTAGAAGAACAATACTGTGAATGCTTTTACAAGCATTCACACTAACTAGAAAGTGCATTTTCTGAAGAAACTGCAGTGTGAATGCTTGAATCTGAATGTATGCACTGAAATGAATTAATTACTGAATATTAAGCTAAAAATGTTGAATGAGCTGGAAAATACAGAGTTTTTAACCTCAAAACAAAAGTGCTGAACTGCTAAAAGCTGATGCTCACACAGAAGAAGTTGTAAAATAGCTGAAAAGTTTTTAAATTTAAATCAGAAAAATCTAAGTAATGAGAAAATACATTTTAGAGTCAGAAAACATCTGAATGAATTTTAAAAGTTCATATTCTTCTCATCACTTAAAGAGTGGAATTATGTATTATAAATCTCTAATTCATAAAAAAAAATAAAAATAAATGTAAAAACAAATTTGTTGAATTGAACTGAAAAGATGAACAAATATTCTGTAGAAAATACAAACTTTAATATACAGCATAATGTTTTTCAGACATATACACATGTGTATATCATGTTTAATGGTATTAGATACATCAATTTGGTTTGTATGTCATAGAAAATAACATAAAAATCTTAAGTCATATTTTACAGATTCTTTCTGAAAAGGACTTAAATTAATTCAACAAATGTTTTTTTTCAAAATAGAATAATAATCATTTTAAAAAGAGATGTTGCAATGTTTTAAGGTGTTAATAATCTGATCCTGTCATGTGTCTGTTCAACTTTAGTTTTTGGCACAGACTCCATTCTTAAAGAACACATTACAAAATAATAAACAAATAAAATTGAAATTAAAGTAGCCTTTTTTTGTTAAACACTTCACAGGAGAATAAATAAAAATAACTAAATTAAATAACCAAATAAAAATAATAAGCAACATATGAAATACATGAAAATTCATCTTTTAAAACCACAATCCTGAACCTTTAAATTGTGTTGGTTTCTTAGAACATGGCTGAACAGCTGTTTCTATCGGTCTACTTAATCTACTGATCTGTCTACACATCTTTTTATTACTCATTCTTTTTTGTGTTTTAATGTAAACAGAGTCCACACAGTGGTAAAAGAGAACTGTATAGAGATTTTTGAGTAAACTCAAATGAAAGCCTAAGGTGGTGACACAGTTTAACACATGCAAATAATCAAATAAACACATTAGTCCTTTTTGTGAACATTGATAAATAAGTATCATTAGTTTACAGCATTGTTCAGCCATGCCACTAAATGCTTTTTTTACACAGTGTTTTAACCTGGGCTCAGGCACAAAGTCCCAAATTTAGTTAGTCCCTGACTTTGAGTTGTGGTTATGACTAATTATTATACACAAGGCTTTATCTATCTGAACTCTAAGGACACAAATATGAAAAAACCTATACTTACCAGCTGATACCCCACGTTACACACTAGGTGTGCCATGTGACCTGAAACTTTGGTACAAACTCATCATAATCATTCTGTTAACACTGTTTTTTAACACTGTTTGTGTTGCTGTTCAGCAGTTTAAAATGTTTTAGATTGGATTACATGGAATGAATTTGAGTTTTTTGTCTGTGTTTCGTTCTTAGCAGATTTTTTTTACACACTGTAGAATTCCAGTTAACACATTTCTGGTCATATGACATCCCGAGTGCCCAGTTAAAAAAATCCCCACAGTTAATTCAACATTTAAACAAAATAAAAATATGTTAAATAAATAAAGGTTTGCTCTGTGATGAAATATTAAATAAGCATACACTGTACAGAGCACTAACAATGAAAACAATCCTTTAGCCTGTTGATCAGAGAGAGGCAGTCATTATGTCCATTTGAAACCTGTAATCAAAGAGTACAATGAAACTATAAAGTCCCATATGATCCTCATCATATCCAGTGACTTCAGAGTGGATCCTCCCTGTCATCCGGCCAGTGTTTGATGTGTGGCAAGCAGCACAGAAGCAGGATAGCTGAGGACTTTAAAAGAAGAGCAGAAAACAGGAACATATGTAGTTGTAAATGTAAATATCAGTGATACTTGTCTTGTCAAAGGGAATAAAATGATGAAAATGTTAACTTACACACTCATTTAGGGAGGATCTTGACACTGCACAGAGGAGGCACAGTCAGTCTGGCAATGATGGTGATCTCCAGGGATGTTTTCCTGCAGCAACAGTCCTGCCAACTGGCCATATGATCCAGAGTAGTTGGTTTGTAATGAACAGAAAGGTGTATATGTTAGGTAGTGTGCACTTAGAGCTGGTCCTAAGAAACAAATACATCCTGTAATAAACTGAATACCTTTAGTAGTGCTGCTGCAAATATAAAGCCCTTCTATCATGTGTGGTTTCAAAGAAGGTGTTTTGAAGGCTCAGTCACAGAAACTGTGCAGTCTGTTCAGTCCTGAGTGTCTCAGCTCTGAAGGGGATGGATAACAGAGGGAAACACCTGAGTACAGACATTACAATACACTCAAAATAACACTCCTAAGGTCAAGTGAAAACACAATTAAAACACTTTACAAAGAATTAATACATGTTTTCATGAAAATAATGTCATTAACCCTTTTTGTTGTGAGTAAATCTCACCGACTGCTTGTGGGACAACCTAGATGGAGGACTTAACACAGAATCTCTCCTGTGCTCCAGATGTGAAGTCTCACTCTCTGATCGTACGGCGAAGATGGTGATAATGAAGCCTCTCTGATCTGTGGCATTACAGTTTCTGGCTGCTATGTGCTTCACACTGTTGGATTTTACATGTGAAGCTTGTGTCTCTCTTAACAAAAAAAACCTAAAACCTAACAACCTCCTACCGCACCCCGCACCCCCCCCCCACTCCCCTCAACTCCCCAGCCTCACACCATCCAATGTCTATACAAATGTAAGGTATCAGCTGGTAACAAAAAGCAAGTGTAACATATGTAGTACATATGTGACACTGCTGAAACATTTCTGGCCAGAAATGTGCAGTTATCAGCCCAGACCCAGACCCACCCTGATAAATGCACCGGCTGAAACATGATAAAAGCTCATAAAAATTTATGTTTCATCGAATGATTTGTCCAAAAATATAATAATATACTTTTGAAAAAGTTTCAAGATTATAACAAACCGAAATCAATAACATTTTTGTAAATAGTATTTCAAAATAGAGGCACAGATAAACTGGCTTAACTGTCATTATTGCTGTAATTAGGTTTGTCTTTTTCTTTCTTTTTTCTTTTTTTAAAAAAAAGCAACCGTTAGTCTGTGTTGTTCTCTCAGAAACAATGAAGAAGCTGTTGAACATTTATGTGTTGTGTGGGCAATCCTCTGGTCCACCCTCCCTCCCTCCCAGCCACAGTGAGACTGGGGCAGCCTGGCAGGATTTTGAAGCCTGGCTGCAGAGAGGATATGCCTACACTGTTCGTTTTAAACTGCTATATTTGATTTTTCTGACATTCATAGATTATTGATTTTTAGATTTTCTGTAATACATAAAATTGTCATATTTTACTGATATCATTACTTAATTCATTTAATTGTATTTTAGGTAAAAGAATTCAAACATTATACTGCAATGCAGGGCGTTTTTTCTTAAGTCAATTTTTAAATATCGCTCTACTTTCTTAAGTCATTCAGAAATATAAAAACTACTTACTGTATTCAAAGATCTAGATCATGAATCATCACAGGACAATACACAGTATACAGGGTCATGGTAACTATGGTAGGTCTTCATGACTCCAGAATGGAGACATCGCTCTGGCTGAGAAATGAAAATAAGGTCAAGCAGTGTGTTCTTCTCTGTGGTAGGGGCAGTGATGACCTGTGCGTATCCCCTAGACTCAAACAGCTCCAGGATTGGTTTGTTTGCACTGGATAAAACATTCTCATTAAAATCACCACACACTATGATGGGATGACAGTCCATGATCTCTAATGAGTCTAATAGGCTTACCAGGTTTTTCAGGAATGGCCTCAAAGTGTAGTCTGGAGGTCTGTACACAACTGCAATCAGAGCACTGACTGGTGCTTCAACCTTTAAAGCCAGAAATTCAAGGTCAGTTACATTATGGATGTACTGTTTTTCATGCACTTGAATGTCACTTTTCACATAAACAGCAACTCCACCACCACTTCTGTTTGCCATCTGGGGAAAGTTTGTGTAGGACAGGTGTCTGTTGCGTTTGAACAAATTGTAATTTTCCAAGTGGAGACTCTCTGCGACAAAAGAGCCCCGCAGGTGTGTTTCTGTTAGGCACAAAACATCTGCTAGACACAATTCATGGTGACTCTTGATGTCATTAATGTGAGCTGGCAGTCCCTCTGTATTATGATGAACAATGGTGAAAACCTCTGACCTGCTCAGTGTTTGTCTCACGTGTAGAAGAGGCATCATGTCATCAAGGTTGGCTTGTCTCATGTTCTCAAGCGCTGCAGTGATTTCTGGGTTGGTGAATATTTTTTTCTCCTCCATATCAAGAAGATACAGTCCACTGAGAGACGTCACTCTACTGACAGCTACGTAGGCCATGCCGGGCTCAAAAATGCTCTTAAGAGAGACAACAGCTGATGTGGTTGTCATACCCTGTACCTTATGTATTGTACATGCAAAGGCCAGCTTCACTGGGAACTGTCTTCGTACCACTCCTTTCTGCTTTAGATTCTCCTCTGCTCTCTCAATGTACACCATGCCGTCTGCTGGTGTGCGGTTATTCTTTCCAGATGTCTCATTATCCATTTGAAGTCCAAGCTTGATGATGTGTTGGTCATTTTCAGAGTAAACTACTCTAAGTAGTTTTCCAAACGCTCCATTAACCAAACCATTTTGTATGTCAATGTTTCTGGTGAGCATGACACGAGCTCCTTCTGCAACTTTCAGTGTGTCTGGTAACTCGTTTTTACCTCCTTTCAATGGTCTGTCTTGAAGTGCCATTCTGCCAGTTCTAGGATCCTTTCTATAATCATCTGCATGGATGTCAATGATATGAGTATGGAGCAGACCCAGTGTTGCAGAGTTGTGTGCATCCACTTCTTTATTAGTTGCAAAAATGTGCAACGCATCAGTCGGACAAAGGGCTGGTTCAGTTATGGCCTGTGACAACAAATTTCTATCTGCTTCGCAAAGCTCATCCAACTTTCCTTTCACACGGATTCTGTTCAGCATCTCAGCAAAGACAACATCATCTTTCTGACGCATAATCTCAGTCAGAGTGATCATCTGAAAATGCTCCCGCCACAGGTCGATCTCGGACGGGTCGTGCACACAGAGAGGTTTAGACTGTCGCACTGGGGGTAGCTGATAGAAGTCTCCAACAGCAATGACTGACATGCCTCCAAAGGGTCTCCGACTCCCTTTGATCTGTTTGAGTCTTGCATCTACATATGCAAAGAGATGTCTTGACACCATAGACACTTCGTCAATGATGATTATTTCAGCATTCAAAAGTTCTGATCTGACTTCATCCAGCTGATTGCCAAGTCCCTGAATAGGAGGTTTTAAGCTTCTAGGGAGCTTGAGAAGAGAATGCAGTGTTGTTCCAGAAATGTTAAAAGCTGCAGTCCCAGTGAAAGCAGTTAACAGGACAGTGGGTTTTGATATGTCAACGTCGTCTGCATATCTGGGCACTTTGCTCAGTATCTTAGATGCTTCTGAGTAGATGCATTTGATAAGATGTGATTTTCCTGTTCCAGCACCACCATTAATATAAAAGAAAAACTGCTCTGGATTTAGAGCACAGACTCTTTTAATGCACCAGTCTCTAACTGCATAAAATATGCAGGCTTGCTTCTTATTCAGATTCTGAAACATCTGACGTAACATCTTCCTGTTCATTTTCATTGTCTCGCTCTCTTTCTTGTTCAACAAGTGGCAACCTTACGAGATCTGATTCAGGTGCCAGATTACACCATTCGTCAGTCACACCTCTGTTCAGCTCATATTCCTCAACAGCGCTCTCGATCTCCTCACTGTTTTTCTCATATTTTCTCTGTTTCTTTTGACAATGTGTTGCACGTACTCAAGACGGTCAGTACCTGGTAGCTGTACACAGCCAGCACCATAGAAAGCCTGATAGGTTGGCAAAGATGGTGTTTTCAGTTCGTGGTCTGAACGATGAGGAAGGTACAGTTTAAGCAGTCTTCCGTAATATTGCTCTGGATGTTTTTCTTGTGAGCAGCGGTGAAATCTGATGATAGCAGGCTTATCGTTTTTGTGCCTTTGCACAAATCCCATCTCATTGAGAAGGGGCAAAACATCTTTACCTTTTGTCTGTTGGCCATAGACAATCCTGCAAGTAGCAGCAAAGTCTGCCATGCACATCTCCTCATACTCTGGTGTTTCAGGTCTGGCTTTGTATTTGTCATTCAAAGATGTCATCCAAACATTGGAAGACTCAGATGTTGTGTTGTCCAGAACTGACAGGGGACGACTCATTTTCACAGGATTATCGTCAGTTGGTATGAATATTACAGCACGTGAACATTGCTTCATGTGAAGACCACATGCACGAGCAACACACTCCTGTGCACTGATCTCTCGCTTCTTTGAATATGCCTGCATGACGGCTCTCATTTCATCGCACTCATTTACACTGTCCTTATGGGAGTTCTCAATGACAGTTTTCAGGTACTCAGACAGCCCGCCCTCTTTTTTTGATATATATTTCATTAAATAATTTGCTGCGCCGAAAGCATCTAGAACAAAGCTTATGTCGATATTACTGTTCCAGGCTTCAAGCAGATGTGGATTATAGCCGTTTATCCAAGAGTCTTTTGGATCACGCTTTAGTATGATCGTACTCCTTGTGGTCATTTTATTCAGGTATCTCTCATATTCTGCTTGCGTCAGCTTGCATCTTGCCAAGAGCTGCTCTAACTCATGGAAGCAGTTTCAGGTTCATTCAGTAGCTGGTTCAGTGGTCTGAGCTTGTTCTTTGCTGTTTCTACCTCCAGTTCATCATCCTCACTGGGTCTTGTGATCATTGTCTCATTGCAGGGTGGTTTGGGAAAACCAAAACGGCACCCGGAGCTTAAACTCCTAAAGCACGTCTTTGTGTGGTTCTTACTGTGTTTTTGCACTTCTGTTACTTTCTTGTACAGTTCAGGTTGTTTATGTGGATCAGGCAGCTGAGCTGTGATGTATTTGTTTATAAAATCAACAACAGTTTGATCATCATCCTCCTCAAACACAGGAGCACCTTCTACCCACAGGAGGCAGTGTATGTGTGGGCTTCCTCTGTGCTGAAACTCGACTCTGTAAAAGTAGTCAATAACTTTGCCAAGTGGCTCTGCAGGAGATAAGAGTAAATCTCTGAATAATGCTTCAACTCTCTTGTCAAACATGCGCATTGTTGTGACAGGATTGCTTCTCAGGATGTCACACTTTGCTGACCAGTCAAGCCCTTCAAAATTCACTTGTTCACCTTGCTGCCTTGTTATTGCCTCAATCACTTCAGGCCAGCGCATTTCAGCAGCTGAAAATGTGCAAAAGAACGTGGGAGTTCCCAACTGTCTGATCATGGCAAAAAGATCTCTTGTTGTTTTCTCCCAATAGGCTGGGGTTCCTCTCAGAGGCTGCATGAATCTCACTGCATCTTTATTTCGCACCAGCTTCTCCACCTCATGTTTATCTTGTAACATGCCCGAGGTTATTTTTCTCCCATCTCTGGTCAAAGGCTTTGCCTTTCTTAACTGTATTGTCATGCTGGAAGTAGCCAAATGTATTTCAGTCACAAACTGTGCAAAGAACAAATAGTTTGTGTCTTTGGCAAAACGATCATCAGTGCAGAAAGTCTTGATTTGAAATACCCACTGGGGGATACTTTGATCAGCCTTCTTTCATCCAGTGTGTTTTGACCTGTAGGAAACTGCACAGGGAAGGCCATGGCCTCCAGTTTAGGTGTTCTGAAAAAACTTATTGGATTGTTTCTCTCTGCAGGAGCAACAGAGTAGATTCCTTCACTGAAACATAATATCTCCTCAGCCACATCAGGGGCTGCAAACAGGACTCCAGTGCAAAACCACCATTAGTCAGTCCATCTGCTTGGTCTGAATCATCTCTCATCTGCTCATGTGGTTGTTCACCATCACAAGGTAACATGTCAATATTCTGTTCATTTTATTTTGTGCTTCACATAGTGCATTTTTCTCACAGCTGTCAATTTCCATTAAATCAGCCTCATCATAATCGTCCTCATTCATGTTTTCATCATCATCATCCTCATCATCTTCATCAGGAAGTGTTGGATCACACAGCTCAGCATCATCTCTGATGCTCACATCCTTATACTGTGGATGAATCTGCTTGAGTTTATGCAGTGCTTGCACAAGTTTAGACCAGCTTACAGTCTGAAACAGCTGATGACCTTTGTAAGACAAGCGTCTCTTCAATTTTACTCTCATCACCTGAGAATTAATTCTCAATCGAGGTAGTGCTTCAACAGTTTCCTGTACCTCTGATGGGACACAGACCACATTTCCTCTAATTGCTCTCTGTCTGCCTTTGGGAAGAGGAATGATCTTGGCAAATGGTATGCACTTGGCTATGAGATGTCTCTCCAGTATGTTGAGATCAGACAGTTCAGGTGGAATATCAGCAAGCTCCAGTTTATTGGCAACAGCAAGTGCTGGCATGGATCCATTTTAAGATGAGTGTGGCAGGTGTGACAAATCCACTCTCTCTTTCTCTCATCAGGCACTTTGCACTGCTCATTTCTGCAGTTTTCATCACAAACATGAACATACTTTCCTGTCAAACATGTTGCAACCACTTGTGGGTTTTGACATAATTTGACCTTGTGCAGGGTCGCACTTGGTTTGGAAATGAAGCCTTGAAACATACAGTACATGGGTATGATGGTCCAACTTTGATTTGTGATTTGAACACAGATATGGCCTCGTTGATCACACTGTTGTCACTCTCTTGGGTTTGTCTGTTCACCCATCTGTATTTCCTTTTATTTTCATTGCACATCTCATGTTGTGCATAATCCTGAATGCAAGATTACTTTGACACCTGTCTCGCATTAGTTGTTTCATTAGTTGTCTGTGTCTTACTCTGAAGGTGTTGTCATTTGCATACCGCCGAGTAACTCGAGATCTCTGTCTCTCTCTGAATTCTGGGCTTTCTTGATACCTTTTAGTGATGTAGTTTTTTTGTTTTTTTCTAAATTCAGCATCGTCACAATAGCGTCTTTTAATATATTGTTGTTGTTTCTTTCTAACTGTAGCATTCTCAGAAAAACGTGTTTTAACATATTGTTTTTGTTTCTTTCTGAATTCATCATTTTCACAGTAACGTCTTCTAATATATCGCTGTTGTTTCTGTCTGAATTCATCATTCTCACAATAACGTCTTTTCATATATTGTTTTTTCTGTCTAACTTCAGGATTGTTTTTGTATGCCTCGCTTGTGCAAGATTTTTTCTTTTCTTTGTAATCTTTATTTGAAGCATACTTTTGTCGTTCTTTCCTTTTTTGGTTTTCTTTCTCTGATTTCTGGGTTTCTCTGATGCCATTAATCTTCTTTCATTTTGTGCCTTTGTTGTTTATTAACTTTTTTCAGTTTTTGTAAAACTATATCAGAAAGATCACAGGCAGCAACATTTTTTATTGCAGCATTTGATTGACATGAAAAAGCATCATTCGATGGAAAGAAATTTAATTCACTGCATAGTTCTTCAGTTGGTATATTAGGTTGATTCTGATCTTCATATGATGTGAACTGAGTCATGTGGTCTTCTTTTTGTTTCACCGGTGGCATACAAATGGACATCTGACAAAAGATGTTCTCAGTCAGATCAGTGGTTGTGTTTCTCCTTGGAGTAGAGGAGTTTGCTTCATCAACAGTTTTATCAGAGTGAGTAGGTGCCACAGCAGTGGCAGCTGTTGGTCTGCAGACTGTGTCTGTGATAGTATCACTCAGGTTGACTGTGCTCATACTGTAGAACTGCACAGGCTTCAGCTCATAGTTACAAGAGGGTGATATCTCCATCATTGATAAGAATCTTGTAGCCTCTTAATCATGTCACTGAGGAGTGTGAATTTCAGCATCACAGCTGTACCACGATTACGTGACAGTAGTGGTAGAGGAAGACCACTGGGTGTTCTGGAGTGTGGATCAAAGAAACCATATTTGCCTGATGTGGATCTGAACACTGCGATACACAATCCACTCATAATCAGTAAGGCATACTGCACATCTGACAACAGGCAGCTCAGTCCTGCTTCTAAGCTGAGAAGGTATCTACTGCTTCCTCTGGAGGTTCTTCAAATGTCCATACGGAAGGCTGTGTCATGTCGACATGATACATAGACCTGCGAGCATCAACTTTGTCTGGCAGCTCATCGGTTGCCAAATGAATATTTTTAGGAATCTTTTCTTGGCCTCTTTGTACATCATATCACCTTTATCCAAGACCAGATTAAGGTCAGCTGTAGTCATGTTTCATTCTCATGAAGGAATGCAAGAATGTGAGTGAGTTACATGTGCACTGCTTGTTTGGAGTCTCCATATTAGGATGAGCCTGGCTGTGAGATGCACAGACATGTGTAACAGAGGGCTGTTTTCAAGCTTCACTCTTTCTGCATGAGATGGTCCTGCACATCACTGTGACGGCCTCTTTCACAAATCAGCATAACCCACCTGTGGGGCACTTGACACCTCTGTTGTTCATTAATTCATGCTGCAGTCCACTCTTTACAGCATCAGCATAGGATACCTGTTGTACACTTGCAGGAATGTTGACTGCCTGTTTAACACTGTCAGCATTGGTCTTTGCGACACACTGTCTCTGTAGAGCCTGAGGAAAATCACACTCAGCTTGTTCAATGTTGGTACACTGTGAAACTCATGGAACTTCTTCCAGCGTTGTTTGCAGCTTGTGACTTTTTCTGCTTTTTTGGCATTTTACACACCTTAAGTGTTTCTGTTAGTCTTTAGAAATATGTTTATAAATAAGAGTGGTACACAGCAGGGATGTTGTCTTTGTCTTTATATTTCAGTTTTTATTTCTCAGAAACAGTTGTGTTGTTTGACAGTTTGTTCTTCAGTCGAGAGAATATTATGCGCTCTCTTTATGGCTTGGCACAACTTAGCAGCAAGCGCAAGTGAAAACAGGTAGAGAGAAATCTAGAGAGAGAACAGGCAGAGCAGAAGAGACACGGCTGGGAAATCACAATCACCGTGAATTAGAGTTTTTTGTTTGTTCAGTTTGTTCTCAGGTAGAGGCATATATGCACTCTTTATTGCTTTAATGGCTTGGCATTTTTCAGCAGCAAGCCAAGAGTGAAAACAGGTAGAGAGAAATTTAGAAGAGAGAACAGGCAGAGCAGGAGAGACACGGCTTGGAATCACAATCAACCGTGAATATTTCTTTGTTTGTTCAGTTTGTTCTCAGGTTGAGGCAAAATATGCACTCTTATTGCTTTATTGGCTGTGCATTTTCAGCAGCAAGCAGAGTGAAAAACAGGTAGAGAGAAAATTTAGCAGAGAGAACAGACAGAAGCAGGAGAGAACACGGCTTTGAAATCAAACCGCAATAAGATTCTTGGTTTGGCAAAATTTCTCACAAACCACAGGTGAAATACAGATGGAAAGAAGGCAGAGACAACAGGTGGAGCAGGACAGAGGATAGAGGGTTGGGGGTTGGGATGTGAGAGAGAAGACTGGAGATCTGGTCCTGTTCTTCTTCTGCACACTGTGAACAAAAAACAAGAAAAAAATAATAATTTTATTAAAATGATATTACATGGTAATTGTATGAATTAATTGTGACTATGAAAAGGACAAAACAAATATTCAAGGTAAACTGTTGTCGGCTGCCATGTGCAAAAGTTGCATAATTGGCACTTTTTAAAAGAATAAATATTTAATTAAATTCAGCATAATATTTTTAAATACAAATATGAATGAGTGAATCATTAACTAATCATGTAGTGTAACTACAAAAATGTATGATAAAATATTTTAGCCCAATTGTTAAGCTCACTTGTGTATTTATTATAAATTGTGTTTAAAAGGTCTAGTTTGAACGAAAGTTTGAACCCATCACTATAGCTTATATAGTCAGATTATTTTTTTATTTTGGTCTACTTCTCTTACAGTATGTGCACACCTACCAGGCAAAGCACAGATGTGAGTCAAGTTCCTGAAAGTGTAAGACGGAATATGCTAGTTGTCTGTACAGTGTTATCAGACTAACAGAAATACAAAGCCCACACGACATGATATACTGACTTATAGTCAGCAGGGTAATTATAGAGTAATATAGCACACCAGCTGACACAGCAGCCATTTTATAATTCAAACTAATTAACTTAAGATTTCACTTACGTAAGGCTACTGTTAGACTGTTACTAGCCTTAGCATTGCTGCTAGTGCTAGCATTCCTGCTAGCGTTAGCACTTCAGTTAGTGTTGCCACTGCAGCTAGCGTTAGCATTGTAGCTAGCGTTAGCATTGTACCTAGCGTTAGCATTGCAGCTAAAGTTAGAACTGCTACTAGCGCTAGCACTTTACTATTAAA